>NC_053022.1:172045057-172148782 GCF_003073215.2 Triticum urartu | reverse complement strand
AATCGAAAAATAATTATGAGAGGATGGCAAGAAGCTAGAGTCACGAATCTTTGAGAGAACGGATAAGATATAGAGGAAACATTTCTTCGGTCTTCAAATGTTGATAATGACGATGAGAAGCACCACCAAAAATTGTAGAGGCACTCCAGAATTAAGATTGGAAAGGTTGAACCAACGATGAAAAGAATTTGACAGATCTTGGATAATGACATTTGACTGATGACAGTTCATTCTTACGTCAAACTTTGACAAGAATTTAGGATAGCTCCGGGAAAATAAGAAGAGTCAGGTAAGATCCTGGGAAAAGACCTGTGGGTTAGGGCCCACTCAAAGAAAACATCGTAGAACGATTCAAAAGAGAGAAATCACCGGTTGAATTAAAAGACTTGAATGAGGGAACATCCTCGAAAGAGCCTGAACAAATGCAGAGTGGAAACACGAATCTTCGAGATATCTTCAGCACTCCGGAACAATTGAATAGAGAGAAGTGGATGAATGTGAGGAGCACCGGCAAGAGAAAGTATTTGAAACGAGGAAAGAATATGATCAACGAAGTTTGAATTGGATCCACCGGAGAAGAAAAAAGAATGAATAATGATGAGATAGTAGAACATCTTCATGGAAACCACCGGGTAAGAACATTGACGGAAAAGGAATGAAGAGGCCTCGCATCAATAAGATGGATACTTGATTAAGATATCCGAGTCCTTGAAGAAAAAGGGTGGGTGGGCGGGAAAACAAAGGCAACTTGGAGACGGATGAAACAAACACCGTTCAGAAGAAACTGATACTTGATCTTGCGGATGTTGAAATGATCGGCTTCACTTGAAGAGAAAACACACCGGTTGAAAAAGAATTAACATGACAATCTCGATTGTCATGAAGGATTTGCATTCACATAGAAATGTGAGAACACCACTTAGGAAAGGTATGGAATCAATATTTGACTTCGAAGCAACTCGAATACCACAACTCAAAACAAAACAAAGGATTGGCTTGCAGAATAAGCCGGAACAAACATATGATAGAGATTTTGTCCGAAGTTTTCGTGGTGGGGCCTACACGGGCTCGATCGTACAGCACCATCATGTACAAGGCAGTGCACATGACATACGAAGCGTCCCCGAGTGGGCATAGCCAAGGACTCTTTAAGACACAACGAGACCACTGTAAAACCGACCGTGAATAGGCGGACCACTAGACGTCGAACCCCAATTTCATATCATACATCTGTCGGAAAGATATCCTAAGAGCTACTTGATTTCCCACTTATAAACTCCCGAAATTTTCCGGTTATGCAATCGGGTGTTGGGGATACAGGGGAAGCATAATATCTCACCCAAAACTAGCAAATCCTACATCCAGCTGTATCCATCCTTCAACACATAACCAAGAAACCTTCAGAAATCGTCTACCTCAACCTTCGAAAAGCATCCGTTATACAAGTTATGGCAATACTCCCGAACTCCCGCCCCAGTACTGGGTGGCGTCGAGGTTATCTCACCAACAACTGCATAAAAGAGATTTTCGATGTCGGCGAACTAAACTCAGGTATTCCAGAACTGCAGCGATAAAATTGTGACGACAACACCTCGGAGCTCAACTCCCCGGGATACTGCCACAACCCCTAAATGACAGGAGGCACCAAGAATAATGTTCTCGTCACAAAACCATCGGAACGATTCTAAGATACCTGCGTGATCCTAAATTTTTTAGTGAAATTTGAGAAGAGAAGAGTCAAAACTCTACGTCAGGATGCCTTACCAGAGTGATCAAGGGACTGGGGAGTAAAAGAATTCGTAAAGTCTCTGATATATATAATTCCTAAATGACTCAAAACATTTTTCTAGACTCAACAACGCCAGCTATTCGATCAAGCAGGGGGCTCCTAAGGTCGGGGAAGGCTCTGATACCAACTTGTAACGCCCTCGATGCGGCTATATCTCCCACGTGTCGAAGCACGACTTAGAGGCATAACCGCATTGAAAGCAATGTCGCAAGTGAGGTAATCTTCACACATCCCATGTAATAAATAAGGGAAAGAGATACATAGTTGGCTTACAATCGCCACTTCACACAATACATGAATTAAAGCATTACATCAACCAGATACAATCAAGGTCCGACTACGGAACCAAAATAAAAGAAGACTACCCCAAATGCTACACAGATCCCCGATCGTCCCGACTGGGCTCCACTACTGATCAACTAGAACGAAACAACACAAAGGACAAGATCTTCATCGAGCTCCTCCTTGAGCTTGGTTGCGTCTCCTGCTCGGTAACATCGGCACCTGCAAACTGGTTTTGGAAGTATCTGTGAGTCACGGGGACTCAGCAATCTCACACCCTCGTGATCAAGACTATTTAAGCTTATGGGTAAGGTAAAGGTATGAGGTGGAGCTGCAGCAAGTGACTAGCATATATGGTGGCTACCTTACGCAAATGAGAGCGAGAAGAGAAGGCAAAGCACGTTCGAGAAAATATGATCAAGAAGTGATCCTATAACAACCTACGTCAAACATAACTCCAACATTGTGTTCACTTCCCGGACCCCGCCGAGAAGAGACCATCACGGTAACACACGCGGTTGATGTATTTTAATTAAGGTCAACTTCAGGTTTTCTACAACCGGATATTAACAAATTTCCATATGCCCATAACCACGGGCACGGCTTTCGAAAGTTCAAATCCCTGCAGGGGTGTCCCAACTTAGCCCATCACAAGCTCTCACGGTCAACGAAGGATATACCTTCTCCCGAGACGTTCCGATCAGACTCGGCATCCCGGTTCTACAAGACAACTTCGACAAGTTAAAACAAATCCAGCAACACCGCCCGAATGTGCCAACAAATCCCAATAGGAGCTGCACATATCTCGTTCTCAGGGCACACTCAGATGAGCAATCCGTACAACTAAAACCAAACCTCGAGTTTCCCCGAGGGGGCGCTGCACAGGGCTCTAGTTTGGACCAACACTCAGAGGAGCACTGGCCCAGGGGGGTTTAAATAAAGATGACCCTTGAGTCCGCGGAACCCAAGGGAAAAGGAGGCTAGCTGGTGAATGGTAAAACCAAGGTTGGGCATTGCTGGAAGAGTTTTATTCAAGGCGATTTGTCAAGGGGTTCCCATTATTACCCAACCGCGTAAGGAATGCAAAATTCGGGAACATAACACTGATATGACGAAAACTAGGGCGGCAAGAGTGGAACAAAACACCAGGCATAAGGCCGAGCCTTCCACCCTTTACCAAGTATATAGATGCATTAATTAAATAAGATATATTGTGATATCCCAACAAGTAAACATGTTCCTACAAGGAACAACATCTCCATGTTCCAACAAGGAACAAACTTCAAACTTCACCTGCAACTAACAATGCTATAAGAGGGGCTGAGCAAAGCGGTAACATAGCCAAACAACGGTTTGCTAGGGCAAGGTGGGTTAGAGGCTTGGCTCAACAATATGGGAGGCATGATAAGCAAGTGGTAGGTATCGCAGCATAGGCATAGCAAAAGAGCGAGCAACTAGCAAGCATAGATAGAAGTGATTTTGAGGGTATGCTCATCTTGCCTGAAATCCCGCAAGGAAGAAGAACGAGTCCATGAAGAAGACAAACAGACGTAGTTGAACGAATCCTCACAAACGTGACGTTACCGGATTACCGAGAAGAAATACATCGGAAAGAAAGCAAATAACATAGTAAACAACCACCACATAGACATGGCATGATGCATAACCAAGTATGATGCATGTCCGGTTTAATGAGGCATGGCATGGCAAAGTGCACAAGCAATCCTACAAATTAAGTGGAGCTCAATATGCAACAGAGTTGTCTATTGAAGAAAACACCACATGACTTATTTAGTTCTCTCTCGTTTATGTACCCAACAAGATTAAATGTTGTTAGCATGGCAAGAGGTGAAGCATGATGAAACTATCTAATCTAGGCAAGTTTAAATGAGGCCGGAACAACAAAACAAACAAGTCCGGAAAACCCTCATATGCATATATTAGGTTTGGTACTGATCTGCCCTAAACATAATTTTAGAGTTGTTAAGCATGCAAAGTGAAGCCACCATGTTAAACTAGACAAAATTCTACCCCATTTACATATAAAGTTTGTTACAAACCGAGTTACGGTTATTTAGTTATGAAATAAAGCATTTTAGCATGACATAGGAGCAAATTTAATCAAACATCATTTTAAACATAGATGGAAGTTGCATATTATTAAACTAGATGAAAAACTAAGCAAGTTACAGGTTTAGATCATTTTAATCCGATGCACGGTTCAAGAGTTATAAAATGCATGATGTCTAGGGGGTTCTTTGCAAAACTGGGTAGTATCTGGATAATGTTAAAATCACCAGAACGGAAAAAGAAGATGCAGGCTGAAATCTGGTGGGCACTGGGGAGCTCACCATGGGCCTCGGCCCAGTCGCTGGAGCTGGCTGCAGGCTGCGAGAGCGCTGGGTTGAAGGAGAGGAGTAGATGGGCCGGCTTGGTTCGGTGCCGCAGGCCGGCTTGGGCTGGCGGAGGTTGCAGCTGGGCCTAGGAGGCGCTGCGAAAGAGGCGAAGCAGGGGTGTGGTCAATGCGACTGGACGAAAACGGGCTTGTCCTCCTCCTCGGACGAAACAGGGGCGGGTCAAGGCAGAGGTCGCAGGCAGGCAACGACGACGGATGGGGCTTCTACTCCGGCAACGAGGCAGTGCAAGGAACGGATGGAGGCGCGGATCCAAGAGGTCTTGACGATGAGGAACCGGTTCCCGGCAGTTGGCGCGTGGGACGGCGTGATGAACGGCAACCGGCGGCGGAGCTTGAACCTGTGCGGTCATGGCGACGAGCGGAAGGCCGACCAGAGGCGCGATGCACAGGCAGGGGACCCGCGGGCGCGGCGGATCCGGCGCGAACGGGGATCCTCTCGAGCTCGGTGCTGCTCCATGGCGGGATGACAGAGAGGACGAAGCAAGGCGGCAGGACTTGCGGGGACGAACCCGGCGAGGCTGCAGGTGGTCGTCGAGGTCGGGAACGGGCGCGGCGACGGTGAGGTTCTCTCCGACGAGGCAGGGACAGGTCCAGTGGTAGGGGCTTCCATGGCGGCTCTAGGGTACCTGAGACAGAGAAGGAAGGATTGGGAATGAGAGAGAGGGAGGAGGAAGGAAGGAAGAGGAGAGGAGAAAGGCGCAATGGGGAATGGAGCTCATCTGCTGGTCTGACAACTCAGACCTCTGCCGGACGCGGGCGCGGGACTCCGGGCGAGCACCTGCTCGGGAGAGGATCGAGGGGGCTTGCGAGGTTGGGGATTTGGTGGATCATGGGGAGGAGATGGTTGGTTCTTGCTGGAAAACGATGGAGTTTGACAGGGTCGGCTGGATCGGGAGGGATCCCGAGGAAAAACGGAGTGGCGGCGGCGCACTGAAACAGAGGGAAATGGTCTAGGGTTTGTCAAAAAGGGTAGGGATTCATCTGCTATAAGTACCATGTGGGTTAGACTGTTTTAAAAGGTAGGGATTAGGGTAGGGCTATCTTGTCCCTACGATTGAAATCGGACGGCCGACAAAATTAGGTTAGGAGAGTCAAAGAAGAAAACGATGATGTTTTGTAGACGTTTGGGGATGATCCGGAAACAACAGTGGCGACTGCTCGGGTCGGGTCCAGGACAACTTTTCGGACGCACGCGAGGGTGGCCGCGGGCTGACGAGAGAGGTTAGGTAGGGCCTGGCGGTTAGGTAGTGGGCCGTGCAGAAAGCCTTGGGCTGAGAGAAGAGAAGAGAGAGACCCGACGACTGTTTCCGGAGACCGAAAACGTCCGACGAAAAGACCGGCTATACTGCTGCTATAGTTATTCGTTGGGGCATCAAACGGACTCTGAACATGATGAAACTTGGCAGGCGGCCTACTGACAACAAAACAACACCGCATGCCAACTTTCATCCCATTCCAAGAACATTTCCGGCCACTTATAAAATAATATTTCGGACATGTCGCGGGAGTGTGCAAGTGTGGTTCGGCTCAGAACGGACAACAGAGAGGACGAGGAGACCGGGGCGGATGCAAGTTTTAAAACATGATGATGCAATGCACATGATGACATGATAAGATGCAACACGCAAGCAAATGACATGGCAACAATAGCGAATAACTTAAAGACACCTGGCACATCGGTCTCGGGGCGTTACAGCACCCCTATTACCGCCCATTTCCTCGTTCGATGGCGTGTGAATAAACACTCGACCTGAGGATAACATGCTTAGCACGGAAGATATTGACCACCTCCTGTCGTTCCATGAACGATCCAGACACACAAAACGGATAATTTTTTTAGAAGTTTTTAGAGGTGGCACTTGCAAATTTACTTAGGATGGCAGGGTAATACCGTATATAGGTAGGTATGGTGGACTCATCTGGAATAACTTTGGGTTAGAGGTTTTTGATGCACAAGTAGAATCCCCACTTAGTACAGGCGAAGGCTAGCAATTTAAGACTGGGAAGCGGCTAGCTAGAGAGCAACAACGATCATAACCAGGCATGATGCATAAGTAACATTAGGCACTAGCATGAGTAGGATATGAACACCATGAACATAAACATTATAGAGGCTATGTTGGGTTTGATTCAACTACATGCATGAACATGTACCAAGTCAAGCCACTCGAATATTTAGAGGAGGATACCATATCATCATACTACATCACAATCATTTTAATGCTATGTTTATATCCAAGATAAATCATTATCCACTCCCAGCTAATTATGCATGGCATGAGAAACTATAATCTCTAATTGCCATTGCAAACATGCTTAATCATAATGGGCTGAATCATGGGCACTAGGTTAAACATATTTACACAGACAAGACAAGTCGATTTCATGCTAGGTTCTCTTTGCCATGGCCAGCTCATTGAATATCGTCATTATTGCCTTTCACTTGCACGACCAAATGATATGAAAATAATAATAGTGCAAGAGTGCCATGGACTAAGCTGGAATCTGCAAACATTTTATTCAACAGGAGAAGACAAGGTAAAATGGGCTCTTTATTAGTTCAACAATTATTCATATGAGAGCCACTCAACATTTTCATCATGGTCTTCTCCTTAGTACAACTCAAATAAAAAGGAATAGAAATTCAGAGAAACACACTGAAATATTTTTGGACTTTTTGGTTTTCTTAAGCAAGCAAATAAAAGGGAAAAGCAAAAACGAGAAAAACTATTTACATGGGAAAGCTCCCAACAAGCAAAAGAAGAACAAGGAAATCTTTTTGGATTTTCTTTTTAGTGCTACTACTAAGCATGCATAGAAAGTAAATTACTACAACTAAATTTTTTGGTTTTCTAAAGTTTTTCAAACACACAAGAAGAAAGCAAGAAAAATAAATCTAAGCATGGATGATACAATGAAAAAGTGTGAACACCGACATATAGAATGATATGTGAACATGAATATAATGTCGGTGAGAAACACGTACTCCCCCAAGCATAGGCTTTTGGCCTAACTTGGCAGTGAATCAGTAGCCTGGAGGGTAGTATGGATCCTGAGGAGCGGGTATCCAGTGATCCCACTGTGGAGGTGCCTGTGCAGCCTCTGCAGCAGCATGAGCGTTCCAGTAGGCGAGGATGTCTGCAGGCATAATCCGGTATCCACCCCTGGCAACAGAATCAAACAAACCAGGTGCAAGCAAGGGGATAACATCACGAGTGTCAATGTTATAGAGCAAGTTATAAGGTATGGCAATGTCAGGACGATCATGTGCAAGAAAGTGATGGTGATCCATGGCTGCACGATTTAGGTACACCTTGGTCAGAGGGTAATCATGAGGGCGTATCTCAACCGCGAAGTGAGCCGCCAAACGAGTAGCATAAATCCCACCATGTATTTTTCCCTGAGATTTATTAAGGTGCAGGCGACGAGCCACGATAGCTCCCAAGCTATACGTGTTGTCACCCTCAACGGCACGACGTAAAATAGCAAGGTCTAGTGAACTAAGTGCACCCACCTTCTCCCTAGCAAGCAAGCATTTGGTAATGAAATATGCAAAGTAACGAACAACAGGAAAATGTAAACCACCGGCAGTGATGGCTGACACTCTCCTCTCATCACCCACTGTCAGAGTGCGACAAAAATCCTCAAACTCAGCCGGCCTAGGCTCGGCCAAGCTCCCGTCAGAAGGGATCATGCATATGTCACCAAACTCAATAAGTGGTATCTGATGGTTTTTAGCATATAAATCAAAGCTCACTTCAGGAGGATTATTTCTAGGCAAGAAAGTAAAGCTCTGAACAAACAAATTTGTGAGGATTTGGTGCTGGTCACACTCATCTGTGATGAAGTCGGTGAGACCGGCATTGGCAATGAATTGTATGAACTCCTCATGAATTCCAGCTTCTTGCAGGAACGGGATGTGCGTCCATTCGCACAGCCGTACCTCCGCCAACCTCCGAGGGTGGAGATCATTGTCAGAAGACTCCCCAATAACACCCTTGGAGTTCTTCCTTGAGCCATATTTCCTGAAGATATTCATGTCCGCATATAGTTTTTCCTATGAACAAAAATCTGAATTTTTAGTCCACAAAATTTTTCCAACAAAACTTCACAAAACTAATAGCAACTACTCATAGGGATACATAGAGGCCATAACAAGCATTCAAACTACTTAGAACACTAAGAATTCAAGCTGCAAGTGCTGGGGAACGTAGCAGAAATTCAAAATTTTCTACGCATCACCAAGATCAATCTATGGAGTAATCTAGCAACGAGGGAAGGAGAGTGCATCTACATACCCTTGTAGATCGCTAAGCAGAAGCGTTCAAGTGAACAGGGTTGATGGAGTCATACTCGTCGTGATCCAAATCACCGATGATCCTAGTGCCGAACGGACGGCACCTCCGTGTTCAACACACGTACAGCCCGGTGACATCTCCTACGCCTTGATCCAGCAAGGGGAGAAGGAGAGGTTGGGGAAGACTCCATCCAGCAGCAACACGATGGCGTGGTGGTGGTGGAGGAGCGCGGGACTCCAGCAGGGCTTCGCCAAGCACTACGAGAGACGAGGAGGAAGAGGGGTAGGGCTGCACCAACAGGGAGATTGAATCACATGTGTTGGGCAGCCCCAAACCTCAAGTATATATAGGGGGAGGGGAGGGGCTGCGCCCCCACCTAGGTTTCCCTCCCTAGGGGTGGTGGCCAGCCCTAGATCCCATCTAGGGGGCGGCCAAGAGGGGAGAGAGGGGGGCGCACCACTAGGTGGGCCTTATGCCCATCTGAGCCTAGGGTTTGCCCCCTTCCCCTCTTGGAGGCGCCTTGGGCCTTGGTGGGAGGCGCCCTAGCCCACCTAGGGGCTGGTCCCTTCCCACTATTGGCCCATGTAGGCCTCCGGGGCTGGTGGCCCCACCTGGTGGACCCCCGGACCCCTCCGGTGGTCCCGGTACACTACCGGTGATGCCCGGAACACTTCCGGTGGCCAAAACCATACTTCCTATATATCAATCTTTACCTCCGGACCATTCCGGAACTCCTCGTGACGTCCGGGATCTCATCCGGGACTCCGAACAACATTCGGTAACCGCGTACATACTTTCCCTATAACCCTAGCGTCATCGAACCTTAAGTGTGTAGACCCTACGGGTTCGGGAGTCATGCAGACATGGCCGAGACAACTCTCCGGTCAATAAGCAACAACAGGATCTGGATACCCATGCTGGCTCCCACATGCTCCACGATGATCTCATCGGATGAACCACGATGTCAAGGACTTAATCAATCCCGTATACAATTCCCTTTGTCTATCGGTACGATACTTGCCCGAGATTCGATCGTCGGTATCCCGATACCTTGTTCAATCTCGTTACCGGCAAGTCTCTTTACTCGTTCCGTAACACATCATACCATGATCAACTAATTGATCACATTGTGCACATTATGATGATGTCCTACTGAGTGGGCCCAGAGATACCTCTCCGTTTACACGGAGTGACAAATCCCAGTCTCGATTCGTGCCAACCCAACAGACACTTTCGGAGATACCTGTAGTGTACCTTTATAGCCACCCAGTTACGTTGTGACGTTTGGCACACCCAAAGCACTCCTAAGGTATCTAGGAGTTGCACAATCTCATGGTCTAAGGAAATGATACTTGACATTAGAAAAGCTTTAGCATACGAACTACATGATCTTGTGCTAGGCTTAGGATTGGGTCTTGTCCATCACATCATTCTCCTAATGATGTGATCCCGTTATCAACGACATCCAATGTCCATGGTCAGGAAACCGTAACCATCTATTGATCAACGAGCTAGTCAACTAGAGGCTTACTAGGGACATGGTGTTGTCTATGTATCCACACATGTATCTGAGTTTCCTATCAATACAATTCTAGCATGGATAATAAATGATTATCATGAACAAGGAAATATAATAATAACCAATTTATTATTGCCTCTGGGGCATATTTCCAACAGTCTCCCACTTGCACTGGAGTCAATAATCCAGTTGACATCGATATGTGATTAACACTCAAGGTCACATCCCCATGTGACTAACACCCAAAGAGTTCTGGGTTTGATCATGTTATGCTTGTGAGAGAGGTTTCAGTCAACGGGTCTGCAACATTCAGATCTGTATGTACTTCGCAAATTTCTATGTCATCTTGTAGATGCAACTACTATGCTACATTTGGAGCCATTTCAAATAACTGTTCTACTTGGAGCTATTCTAAACTGTTGCTCCATTATACGTATCCGGTATCTCTACTCAGAGCTATCCGGATAGGTGTTAAGCTTGCATCGACGTAACTCTTTACGTCGAACTCTTTATCACCTCCATAACCGAGAAACATATCCTTATTCCTCTAAGGATAATTTAGACTGCTATCTGGTGATCTACTCCTAGATTACCTTTGTACCCTCTTGCCAGATATGTGGCAAGGCACACATCAGGTGCGGTACTCAGCATGGCATACCGTATAGAGCCTATGACAAAAGCATAGGGGACGACCTTCGTCCTTCCTCTTTCTTCTGCCGTGGTCGAGCTTTAAGTCTTAACTTCATACCTTACAACTCAGGCAAGAACTCCTTCTTTGACCGATCCATCTTGAACACCTTCAAGATCATGTCAAGGTATCTGCTCATTTGAAAGTACCATTAAGCGTTTTGATCTATCCTTATAGATCTTGATGCTCAATGTTCAAGTAGCTTAATCCAGGCTTTCATTGAAAAACACTTTCCAAATAACCCTATATGCTTTCCAGAAATTCTACGTCATTTCTGATCAACAATATGTCAACAACATATATTCATCAGAAATTCTATAGTGCTCCCACTCACTTCTTTGGAAATACAAGTTTCTCATAAACTTTGTATACACCCAAAATCTTTGATCATCTCATCAAAGCATACATTCCAACTCCGAGATGCTTACTCCAGTCCTTAGAAGGATTGCTGGAGCTTTGCATACTTATTAGCATCTTTCAGGATTGACAAAACCTTCTGGTTGTATCACATACAACCTTTCCTCAAGAAAATCGTCGAGGAAACAATGTTTTGACATCCTATCTGCAAGATTTCATAAATAATGCAGTAATCGCTAATATAATTCCAACAGACTCTTAGCATCGCTACGAGTGAGAAAGTCTCATCGTAGTCAACTCCTTGAACTTGTCGGAAAACATCTTAACGACAAGTCGAGCTTTCTTAATGGTGATACTTACCATCATTGTCCGTCTTCCTTTTAAAATCCATATGTACCTAACAGCCTTACGACCATCAAGTAGTTCTTCCAAAGTCTACACTTTGTTTTCATATATGGATCCTCTCTCGGATTATATGGCCTCGAGCCATTTTGGAATCCAGGCCCACCATCGCTTCTCCATAGCTCGTAGGTTCATTGTTGTCTAGCAACATGACTTCCAAGACAGGATTACGTACCACTCTGAAGTAGTACGCATCCTTGTCATCCCACGAGGTTTGGTAGTGACTTGATCTAAAGTTTCATGATCACTATCATAAGCTTCCACTTCAATTGGTGTAGGTGCCACAGGAACAACTCCCTGTGCCCTGCCACACACTAGTTGAAGAGACGGTTCAATAACCTCATCAAGTCTCCACTGAGGGAGTCCTGGATTAGGGCGTGCTCGGGTAGCCGGACTATACCTTCAGCCGGACTCCAGGACTATGAAGATACAAGATTGAAGACTTCGTCCCGTGTCCGGATGGGACTTTCCTTGGCGTGGAAGGCAAGCTTGGCCATGCGGATATTCAAGATCTCCTACCATTGTAACCGACTCTGTGTAACCCTAACCCTATCCGGTGTCTATATAAACCGGAGGGTTGTAGTCCGTAGGACAGCAACTCCATATACAACAATTATACCATAGGCTAGCTTCTAGGGTTTAGCCTCCTTGATCTCATGGTAGATCTACTCTTGTACTACCCATATCATCAATATTAATAAAGCAGGAGTAGGGTATTACCTCCATCGAGAGGGCCCGAACCTGGGTAAAAACATCGTGTCCCTTGTCTCCTGTTACCATCCGGCCTTGACGCACAGTTCGGGACCCCCTACCTGAGATCCGCCGGTTTTGACACCGACATTGGTGCTTTCATTGAGAGTTCCTCTGTGTCGTCGCCTTTAGGCCCGATGGCTCCTTTGATCATCAACAACGATGCGGTCCAGGGTGAGACTTTTCTCCCCGGACAGATCTTCGTCTTCGGCGGCTTCGCACTGCGGGCCAATTCGCTTGGCCACCTGGAGCAGATCGAAAGCTACGCCCCTGGCCATCAAGTCAGGTTTGGAAGCATAAATTACATGGCAGACATCCGCGGAGATTTGATCTTCGACGGATTCGAGCCACAACCAAGCGCGCCGCACTGTCTCGCGGGGCATGATCTAGCTCTGTCACCGAACAGTATCCTGGAGGCCGCAAACGCACCAGCTCTAACCCTTAATTCGGAGCCAGTTGTGTCAATCGAGGATGAGCGGTTGCACGCCACCTCGGGGGCTGTGATCTCAAAGGCGATCGAGCCGAACTCCGGCCCCACACTCCGCGTGACTCACGACTCCGAGGATCCGGACTCCTCTCCGGACTCCGAACCCCCCGCGCCCCTGCCGATCGAATCCGATTGGGCGCCAATAATGGTGTTCACCGCCGCGGACATCTTTCAGCACTCGCCTTTTGGCGATATCCTGAATTCTCTCAAGTCTCTCTCTTTATCAGGAGAGCCCTGGCCGAACTGCGGTCAGCGAGGATGGGATACGGACGATGAAGAAATTCAAAGCCCACCCACCACCCACTTGGTAGCCACTGTCGACAATTTAAATGACGTGCTCAACTTCGACTCCGGAGACATCGACAACATGGAAACAGAAAACTGCGACGCAACAAGGACCGTCGCCGGACTAAGGAAAAAAGTCCGAAGAGCACGCCAGTCAATGCCGGATTCAAAGGTTCACGACAAAATCAGACAAAACCACCCCTCCAGGATAACAGGGACGATCCATCCAACTTAAATAAAATCCTGGACAGGATATGTCAGATACACAGTACTCCCGGGAAGCCTGCTAACCATACCCACAGAGATTGTTGGGTTTTCAAACAATCTGGCAGACTCAATGCCGAACACAAGGGGCTCGACACACCAAGTGAAGACGAGGACGAACCCCAAAAGCAGAGCACCAGGAAACAAAAGAACTTCCCACAAGAAGTAAAAACAGTGAACTTACTTCACATAACAAAACGTGCGGCGCCCATAAAGGTACGCACCACACGACCTATCCCAAAGGGTCCCGCCACTGGTTGTCAAAACCAATCATCTTCGATCAGCTAGATTATTCTAGAAATATCAAGAATGCAGGCTGGACTGCCTTGATACTCGATCCAATAATTGGCGGACTCCGGTTTTCAAATGTCCTTATGGACGGCGGCAGTGGACTAAACCTAATATATCACAATACAATCCATCACATGGGGATAAACCCAGCAAGAATCCGCCACAGCAAAACCTCCTTTCAAGGGGTAACACCTGGACCGGACACACATTGTATGGGTTTTCTCCGGCTCGAAGTTATATTCGGCTCTGCCGATAACTTCCGCCACGAAAAGCTGACCTTCCATATCGTCCCGTTCTCAAGTCGCTATCAAGCACTACTGGGACGCGAAGCTTTCGCCCGCTTTAACGCAATACCGCATTATGCATCTCTCACGCTTAAGATGTCCGGTCCACGAGGCATCATCTCTTTGAAGGGGAAGCACTAAAGTGCGCCTCCCCAAGCGGAGGACTGTGCGGCCGCTTTGACAGCCCCACAGTAAAATGGCCTCACCGGCCAAAAAACTTCGAAATAGGTCATTAAAGACCACCAACGCGGATAGACGAGTTCGGGACAAAATCATCATTGATGCAGGCTTAGTGGCCATATACCCCCACCAGGGGCTCCATGCATATACAATAAGAGATAATAAAGCTCAATTTTATATATTTTATACTTTGTTTATTTTAAACTTTTGTTCGGCACGACACGTTTTCAACTCAGTTCCTCTCTTTTACAGATGAACGTCGTGCGGCGCCCGTCCAGGATACGGCACAACGGAGACACTGGCGCAGACGTGCAGTAGGGACCCGTCCTAAAGGATTCTTTTTAGATTAAGACCCTGCGTAAACCTTTTTTACTGTCTCTTGTTGCTACACATCCCCTGGTTTTTTATGATATAACCAAAGGAGGAGGCTGGCGTCTTGGCATGTGGCCACGTCAGAATTTTTGCACGTACCTGGACACTAGGGGCTTTTTTAATAAAGAGTGTTGTTTCGCCCGCACTCATAAAGACCGAACACCTTAGGGAGTGTTCGGCGTCGCGAGTTTTGGCATTATATGCATCAGCTCCGAATCATGTCTTTGGTCAAATGTTGGGTTGCCTGGCTCCTGAGTTCGGCTACCTTACGTTCCGCTCTATCGGCTAAGGTAGCACCAGGAGAACTACTGCGATTGTGCCCCGGTTCAGCCGGGCGAGCACCTCAGTAGAGAAAGCCAAAAACTGACTGTCATGATGTAGCGTGAGACTGGTCAGCCACTCGATGACCTATCGGAATCTATCGGATTCCTCCGCTTTAAGGAAGGGCCGCTTCCCGGTCAGGCACATACGCGCCCCGAACTCGGGCGAGCGCAGTCGCCACCAAGGGGCTACCTAAATAGTCTCACTGTCAAGCTCCTATGGCTAAGTGAAAGTGTTAAAGCATTATAGTCCGGTTGCCTGGCCCGCTGCGCTATCACCTACTTTGTAGGACCAATACGTTGGGTTAAGTGTGAAAATGCGTCTTCTGCGAGCACCCCCGCACTATGTGCATGGGGGCTGAAGCCAACGACTGCCATCTTTCAGATTTTGTATATATATATCTTAAAACGGCCGCACAGGAGGTGTTCCCAATACTTGAAGGCACAAGTATAAAAAGGCCACTACAGTTTATCAAAATATTACTTTATAATTACATATGCTATCATAACATAGCATCTTTCGAGCATTGCGTCTCTATTACATGAGCGCCTTCAAGGACTTCCTGAAAATAGTGCTCGGAGGGTACTCGGCTTTTGTCTGAATCTCGGGACGCAACAACGATGGTCTCCATCTCTGCCCAGTATGTCTTGACACGGGCAAGAGCCATCCTTGTGCCCTCTATGCATGCTGACCTCTTCATTGCATTAATACGCGGCACCGCGTCAAGGAATTGCTGCACCAAGCTGAAATAACTCTTCGGCTCCGATCTTCCCGGCCACAGATGACCCATGACGTACTTCATGGCGAGTCCGGACAACCTATTCAGTTCGACCCATTGAGCCAAACGATCGTCCACTGCCAGTGGACGCTCTGGATTGTGAAACTGTGACCAGAAAAGCTTTTCCACTTCGCGATCTTTCTGATCTCGAAAGTGTTCGGTCGCATCAGCAGCACTCGCTGCCAAATCCAGATAGGTATCCTCCACACTCCACATCCGGTCCAACGGAGCAAACTTCGGATCGCAAAATTTCCTTCGCAGCATAAAGGGCTTTCCAGCCGCAATCTGTTCGGCCTGACGCAGCTCCTCCTTCACAGCTCTCATCGCAGAGCGTGCGTCCTTGGCATTGGCAACGGCCTTCTCTAAGTCCGTCTGTTTCGCCTGGTCTTCTTTCTCAAGAAGTCTGCAACGGTCTGCAGCACTCTTTAACTTTTCGGCCATCTCGGCCATCTCTTCCTTGCTTCGGCAATGAGCAGCCTGTTCGGCTCTCAGCTCTTCAAGGGCTTTCTTGGCACCCGCATCACTTTCTCTGGCTTGTTCTTTAGCTCGGGCAAGTTCTACCCTAAGACTCTCCACGGCGGCCGCACCATCTGCGTCAAGCACACACATCGTAAGACACCGGCATAAAACTCTTCTTACCTGATGCCGCCCGAGGAATTACATACCTTGAGCCTCATCAAGCCGCTTGTTGATAAGCGCAATGTCGGCATCTGCCACGTCCAGTTGCCGCTTTAGTCCGGCAAAATCATCAGTTCGGCTCGATTCCGGACACCCTGCCGCCTACATTCAAAGGCGATATCTTAGACCTGGGATTATGATCCTCCGCGTGCCATCATTTCTTGACGATGCGTAGAGTCTCAGGGGCTACTATCTACACCGGGCGCATCTTATTCATGCGCAACTGACAAAAGTGTACATTATCTAATGTACCTCAAAACCCAACAGTAAACTTTTGACGGCCTCATGCAATCCGCTCTCTGCGGATGAGATCCTTCCAATCACCATGCCCATCAATGCACGGTGCTCCTCCAAGATAGAAGCTCGCCCCAGCAGAATCTTTAGCTCCTCCGGCCAAGCACCAGACGGTGCCGGACTTGTCCCACGACCTCTTTCGAAGGCCGGACGTGGAGAACCTCGGGGGGGGGGGGGGGCGGGGGGGGGGGGGGGGGGCACATAGCTATCTTCCGCCCCTGCCGGATTCGGAGAAACCCTCCGCGACGACACCTCAGGGTCGCCCGCCTCGCTAGGCGGCACGGCAGGGGGAGGCGTCCCGCTCTCTATCATCTCCAGAAGGAGATCCCCCGAAGACGAGCTCTGCTGAGAAGGGCTGAGGTCCGAGCTACATGGTAAAATTTTGGTTAATCTTCTCAGATATAAATCAAGGATTTCCCTCATCCCTCAAAAGGAAAATCTTTCTCTACTTACGGCTCGCTGGAGGGCTGATCCCCTTGAGGGCGTAGTCCGGCCGAGGAACTCCCCGGCGTCGGACCCTCTGACGAGGATTTTTCCCCCCGCTTCGAGGCCATGGTTTCCGGGTCGTCAGAGGCGGCTCTCTTCTTCCCCTTAGGAGAGGAATTGTTGGTTCCTCCCTTCAGAGCAGCCTCCTTCGAGGAGGCCACAGTTTCCTTGTCCTCCCCCTTGCTTCCCTCCAAAGGCATTATCTCCAGCATCCTGACCAGCACGGGATCCGGCCTGGTTTCGGGAAGGGGAGCCAGACACCTGATCAGCTTTGCCTTCGCTATCCACTCCTGTTTAAAAGGACGGCTCTTTTAGGGGCAAGTTTATGACAATTATATGGATAGAAAGTCCGGGCACAAGGTTGCTTACTTGAGTATCCAGGCGATTGCAGCTTAGGCCTGCGTCCTCGGTTAAATCCGGACACATCTCTTGTGATCCGAAGAACAGTTTATACATCTCCATGGGCGTTGCGCCCATGAAATTCTGGAGAGCTCGCGGTCCCTCTGGATTAAACTCCCACAGGCGAAGGGAGCGACGTTTGCCGGGCAATATTCGGCGAATCAGCATGACCTGCGTCACCTTGACCAGGCTGAGGTCTCCTTCCAAGAGATCCTTAATGCGGCCCTGTAACAAGGGCACGTCTTTGGGCAAACTCCAATCTAACCCTCTGTTGACCCATGACGCTAGCCGTGGTGGGGGACCCGAGCGAAAGGCAGGAGGCGCCACCCACTTGGTGCTCCGGGGAGCGGTGATATAAAACCACTCTCGTTGCCACAAGCCTAGCTCCTCTTGAAAAGAGCCCTCGGGCCATGGAGCATCAGCATTTTTGCTTATAACAGCGCCTCCGCACTCTGCGTGCCGTCCCTTGATCATCTTCGGCTCCACTTTGAAGGTCTTGAGCCATAATCTGAAGTGAGGGGTAACACGGAGGAACGCTTCACACACGACAATAAACGAGGAGATATGGAGGATGGATTCCGGAGCTAAGTCATGGAATTCCAGCCCGTAATAAAACAACAGTCCCCTCACAAAGGGATCCATTGGGAAGCCCAACCCCCGAAGGAAGTGAGACATGAACACCATGCTCTCACCGGGCTGGGGACTAGGAATGACCTGCCCTTGAGCAGGCAACCTATGCGAAATTTCGCCGGTCAGGAACTTAGCCTCCCTCAACTTTAGTACGTCCTCCTCCGTGACGGAGGAGGGCGTCCATTGGCCTTGAAGGTCAGAACCGGACATCGTCGAAGGTCCGAAGCGCCTGGAATCTGGAGCCTAGGGTGTTGGAACTCGAGGCGACGGGCGAACTCGCTTGAGATTGAAAAAAGGAGTAAGGCCTTGGTCTCTTTATAAGAGGTTGAATACCAAGAGCCCTCCCCGTAACCGTTCGGGACTCGTCTTTAATCAAGGAAACGTGCTAACGGGCACGGTTGGGTTACCCACGTCCGTATTGATGAGAATCCCGTAAAAGGGGTACACGATCTCTGCTTTGACAAGACGTGCCAAGGAAACCGCCTCGCAAAATGTGCTGAGGTGGAAAAGTAAAAACGATTCGAGTAAAGGACTTGGTCGTAGTGTGATGACGCACTGCGGAATATGTCAGCAGATTTGATTTGTGTTAATATTATTCTCTCTATGGCAATATGTGGAAACTTATTTTGCAGAGCCGGACACTACTCTTGGTGTTTACAATCTTCTATGAAGGACTTGGAGGAGGAACCCGCCTTGCAATGCCGAAGACAATCTGCGCGCCGATCTGCGCGCCGGACTCGTCGTCATTGAAGCCTGGTTCAGGGGCTACTGAGGGAGTCCTGGATTAGGGGGTGTTCGGGTAGCTGGACTATACCTTCAGCCGGACTCCAGGACTATGAAGATACAAGATTGAAGACTTCGTCCCGTGTCCGGATGGGACTTTCCTTGGCATGGAAGGCAAGCTTGGCGATGCGGATATTGAAGATCTCCTACCATTGTAACCGACTCTGTGTAACCCTAACCCTATCCGTGTCTATATAAACCGGAGGGTTGTAGTCCGTAGGACATCAACTCCATATACAACAATTATACCATAGGCTAGCTTCTAGGGTTTAGCCTCCTTGATATCGTGGTAGATCTACTCTTGTACTACCCATATCATCAATATTAATCAAGCAGGAGTAGGGTATTACCTCCATCGAGAGGGCCCGAACCTGGGTAAAGACATCGTGTCCCTTGTCTCCTGTTACCATCCGGCCTTGACGCACAGTTCAGGACCCCCTACCCGAGATCCGCCGGTTTTGACACCGACATCCACCATCCTCCCACTCAATTCTTTCGAGAGAAACTTTTTTCTCGAGAAAGGACCCGATTCTAGAAACAATCCCTTATTGCTTTCGGATTTGAGACAGGAGGTATACCCAACTGTTTTGGGTGTCCTATGAAGATGCATTTATCCGCTTTGGGTTCGAGCTTATCAGCCTGAAACTTTTTTCACATAAGCGTCGCAGCCCCAAACTTTTAAGAAATGACAGCTTAGATTTCTCTAAACCATAGTTCATACGGTGTCATCTCATCGGAATTACGTGGTGCCCTATTTAAAGTGAATGTGGTTGTCTCTAATGCCTAACCCATAAACTATCGTGGTAATTCGATAAGAGACATCATGGTATGCATCATATCCAATAGGGTGCAGTCATGATGTTCGGACACACCATCACACTATGGTGTTCCAGGCTGTGTTAGTTGTGAAACAATTTCCACAATGTCTTAATTCTGTGCCAAACTCGTAATTCAGATATTCATCTCTATGATCATATCATAGATATTTTATCCTCTTGTCACGACAATCTTTCAACTTCACCCTGAAATTACTTGAACCTTTCAATAATTCAGACTCGTGATTCATCAAGTAAATATACTCAACATCTACTCAAATCATCTGTGAAGTAAGAACATAACGATATCCACTACACGCCTTAGCACTCATTGGACTGCACACATGAAAATGTATTACTTCCAACAAGTTGCTTTCTAGTTACATTTTACTGAAAACGAGGCTTTCAGTCATCTTGCCCATGTGGTATGATTTGCATGTCTCAAGTGATTCAAAATCAAGTGAGTCCAAACGGTCCATTTGCATGGAGTTTCTTCATGCATATACACCAATAGACATGGTTCGCATGTCTCAAACTTTTCAAAACGAGTGAGCCCAAAGATCCATCAACATGGAGCTTCTTCATGAGTTTTATACCGATATGACTTACGTGGCAGTGCCACAAGTAGGTGGTACTATCATTACTATCTTATATCTTTTGGCATGAACATGTGTATCACTACGATCGAGATTCAATAAACCATTCATTTTAGGTGCAAGACCATTGAAGGTATTATTCAAATAAATAGAGTAACCATTATTCTCCTTAAATGAATAACCGTATTGCGATAGACATAATCCAATCATGTCTATGCTCAACGCAAACACCAATCTCAATGGTAGAGGGAGCGTGCGATGCTTCATCACATCAAGCTTGGAAAAACTTCCAACACATATTGCCAGCTCACCTTTAGCTAGTATCCGTTTACTCTACAGCCTTTTATTTCGAGTTTACTAACATTTAGCAACCGAACCGGTATCTAATACCATGGTGCTACTAGGAGTACTAGTAAAGTACACATTAACACAATGTATATCCAATATACTTCTATCGACCTTGCCAGCCTTCTCATCTACCAAGTATCTAGGGTAATTCTGCTCCAGTGGCCGTTCCCCTTATTACAGAAGCACTTAGTCTCGGGTTTGGGTTCAACCTTGGGTTTCTTCACTAGAGCAGCAGCTGATTTGCCATTTCATGAAGTATCCCTTTTTTTCCCTTGCCCTTCTTGAAACTAGTGGTTTCACCAACCATCAACAATTGATGCTCCTTCTTGATTTCTACTTTTGTGGTGTCAAACGTCGCGAATATCTCAAGGATCATCATATATGTCCCTGATATATTATAGTTCATCACGAAGCTCTAGCAGCTTGGTGGTAATGACTTCGGAGAAACATCACTATCTCATCTGGAAGATCAACTCCCACTCGATTCAAATGATTGTTGTACTCAGACAATCTGAGCACAAGCTCAACAATTGAGCTTTTCTCCCTTAGTTTGCAGGCTAAGAAAATCGTCGGAGGTCTTATACCTCTTGACGTGGGCACGAGCCTGAAATCCCAATTTCAGCCCTCGAAACATCTCATATGTTTCGCGACGTTTCAAAACGTCTTCGGTACCTCAACTCTAAACCGTTTAATTGAACTATCACGTAGTTATCAAAATGTGTATGTCAGATGTTCGCAACATCCACAGACGACATTCGAGGCTCAGCATACTGAGCGGTGCATTAAGGACATAAGCCTTCTATGAAGCAATGAGGACAATCCTCAGTTTACGGACCTAGTCCGCATAATTGCTACTATCATCTTTCAACTAAATTTTCTCTAGGAACATATCTAAACAGTAGAACTGAAGCGCGAGCTACGACATAATTTGCGAAGACCTTTTGACTATGTTCAGGATAATTAAGTTCATCTTATGAACTCCCACTCAGATAGACATCCCTCTAGTCATCTAAGTGATTACATGATCCGAGTCAACTAGGCCGTGTCCGATCATCACGTGAGACAGACTAGTCATCATCGGTGAACATCTTCATGTTGATCGTATCTTCTATATGACTCATGTTCGACCTTTCGGTCTTTCGTGTTCCGAGGCCATGTCTGTACATGCTAGGCTCGTCAAGTCAACCTAAGTGTTTTGCATGTGTCCCGAGGCCATGTCTGTACATGCTAGGCTCGTCAACACCCGTTGTATTCGAACGTTAGAATCTATCACACCCGATCATCACGTGGTGCTTCGAAACAACGAACCTTCGCAACGGTGCACAGTTAGGGGGAACACTTTCTTGAAATTTTAATGAGGGATCATCTTATTTACTACCGTCGATCTAACTAAACAAGATGCAAAAACATGATAAACATCACATGCAATCAAATAATAGTGACATGATATGGCCAATATCATATAGCTCCTTTAATCTCCATCTTGGGGCTCCATGATCATCTTGTCACCGACATGACACCATGATCTCCATCATCATGATCTCCATCATCGTGTCTCCATGAAGTTGCTCGCCAACTATTACTTCTACTACTATGGCTAACACGTTTAGCAATAAAGTAAAGTAATTTACATGGCGTTTCTCAATGACACGCGGGTCATACAAAAAAATAAAGACAACTCCTATGGCTCCTTCTGGTTGTCATACTCATCGACATGCAAGTCGTGATTCCTATTACAAGAACATGATCTCATACATCACATATATATCATTCATCACATCCTTTGGCCATATCACATCACAAAACACTTGCTGCAAAAACAAGTTAGACGTCCTCTAATTGTTGTTGCAAGTTTTTTTACGTGGCTGCTATAGGTTTCTAGCAAGAACGTTTCTTACCTACGCCAAAAACACAACGTGAATTGCCAATTTATTTTTACCCTTCATAAGGACCCTGTTCATCAAATCCGATCTGACTAAAGTGGGAGAGACAGACACCCGCCAGCCACCTTATGCAACTAGTGCATGTCAGTCGGTGGAACCGGTCTCACGTAAGTGTACGTGTAAGGTTGGTCCGGGCCGCTTCATCCCATGATGCCGCCAAATCAAGATAAGACTAGTAACGGCAAGATAATTGACAATATCGACGCCCACAACTACTTTGTGTTCTACTCGTGCATAGTAACTACGCATAGACCTAGCTCATGATGCCACTGTTGGGGAACGTAGCACAAATTCAAAATTTTCTACGCATCACCAAGATCAATCTATGGAGAAATGTAGCAACGAGGGAAGGAGAGTGCATCTACATACCCTTGTAGATCGCTAAGCGGAAGCGTTCAAGTGAACAGGGTTGATGGAGTCGTACTCGTCGTGATCCAAATCATCGATGATCCTAGTGCCGAACGGACGGCACCTCCGTGTTCAACACACGTACAGCCCGGTGACGTCTCCTACGCCTTGATCCAGCAAGGGGAGAAGGAGAGGTTGGGGAAGACTCCATCCAGCAGCAGCACGACGGCGTGGTGGTGGTGGAGGAGCGCGGGACTCCAGCAGGGCTTTGCCAAGCACTACGAGAGACGAGGAGGAAGAGTGGTAGGGCTGCACCAACAGGGAGATTGAATCACATGTGTTGGGCAGCCCCAAACCTCAAGTATATATAGGGGGAGGGGAGGGGCTGCGCCCCCACCTACGGTTCCCTCCCTAGGGGTGGCGGCCAGCCCTAGATCCCATCTAGGGGGCGGCCAAGGGGGGAGAGAGGGGGGCGCACCACTAGGTGGGCCTTAGGCCCATCTGAGCCTAGGGTTTGCCCCCTTCCCCTCTTGGAGGCGCCTTGGGCCTTGGTGGGAGGCTCCCTAGCCCACCTAGGGGCTGGTCCCTTCCCACTATTGGCCCATGTAGGCCTCCGGGGCTGGTGG
Source organism: Triticum urartu (assembly GCF_003073215.2). Taxonomy (NCBI): domain Eukaryota; kingdom Viridiplantae; phylum Streptophyta; class Magnoliopsida; order Poales; family Poaceae; genus Triticum; species Triticum urartu. The sequence goes on along the minus strand of NC_053022.1, from coordinate 172,125,073 downwards.
CCCCACCTGGTGGACCCCCGGACCCCTCCGGTGGTCCCGGTACACTACCGGTGATGCCCGGAACACTTCCGGTGGCCAAAACCATACTTCCTATATATCAATCTTTACCTCCGGACCATTCCGGAACTCCTCGTGACGTTCGGGATCTCATCCGGGACTCCGAACAACATTCGGTAACCGCGTACATACTTTCCCTATAACCCTAGCATCACCAAACCTTAAGTGTGTAGACCCTACGGGTTCGGGAGTCATGCAGACATGGCCGAGACAACTCTCCGGTCAATAACCAACAGCGGGATCTGGATACCCATGCTGGCTCCCACATGCTCCACGATGATCTCATCGGATGAACCACGATGTCAAGGACTTAATCAATCCCGTATACAATTCCCTTTGTCTATCGATACGATGCTTGCCCGAGATTCGATCATCGGTATCCCGATACCTTGTTCAATCTCGTTACCGGCAAGTCTCTTTACTCGTTCCGTAACACATCATCCCATGATCAACTCCTTGATCACATTGTGCACATTATGATGATGTCCTACCGAGTGGGCCCAGAGATACCTCTCCGTTTACACGGAGTGACAAATCCCAGTCTCGATTCGTGCCAACCCAACAGACACTTTTGGAGATACCTGTAGTGTACCTTTATAGCCACCCAGTTACGTTGTGACGTTTGGCACACCCAAAGCACTCCTACGGTATCCAGGAGTTGCACAATCTCATGGTCTAAGGAAATGATACTTGACATTAGAAAATCTTTAGCATACGAACTACATGATCTTGTGCTAGGCTTAGGGTTGGGTCTTGTCCATCACATCATTCTCCTAATGATGTGATCCCGTTATCAACGACATCCAATGTCCATGGTTAGGAAACCGTAACCATCTATTGATCAACGAGCTAGTCAACTAGAGGCTTACTAGGGACATGGTGTTGTCTATGTATCCACACGTGTATCTGAGTTTCCTATCAATACAATTCTAGCATGGATAATAAACGATTATCATGAACAAGGAAATATAATAATAACCAATTTATTATTGCCTCTAGGGAATATTTCCAACAGCAAGCACATCTACAGCAGCACCAAGAGTAGCTAATTATTCAAAGTATAAACCACAAAAACAAAAACTAATTGGACAAATGATGGAGTCACATACCAAGAAACAATCTCCCGAAATAGTTTCAGAAATGGAGCTTTGAGCAAAGAGATCGAAACTGGCAGCAAAATGAGCAAGAACTCGGGAGAGAGAGGGAGAGTGATTTTTTTCTGGAGGTAGGTGTCAACGTGGGACGAAGAGATAAGTGAGGGGGCCCACGTGGGGACCACAACCCCTAGGGCGCGCCAGGGGGTGCTGGCGTGCCCTGGTGGGTTGTGCCCACCTGGTGCACCCCCCTCTGGTTATTTTTGCACCAAAAATTCTTAAATATTCAGGAAAAATCATATAAAATTTTCAGGGCATTCTGAGAACTTTAATTTTTGGGTCATTTTTTATTGCACGGGAAATTCAGAAAACAGACAAAACATGGCATTTTATTTTATTTAACTAATAAGAACAGAGAATAAAAAGTAGGGACCGAAAGTAGTGCTTACTAAATTCATCAACTTCATACCGTTCAAAAATGATCCATTAATAAGGTTGATAAAGTCTTATTAACAACCACTTTCGGTTAGCATGAAACCGAAGAACTTTCGTAAATCACTAAGTTACCTCAATGGGGATATGCATTTCCCCAACAATAAGCATTTCGTATTTCTTTTTGACAGTAGGTAGAGGTATTTGAAAACTTCCAATAGTGATTGTCGGAGATTTTTCAATAACATTAATACCATTCACTTGGAATTGTTTCTTTGGAAAGTGCACCGTATGCTCATTACCATTGATATGAAAAGTGACCTTGCTTTTATTGCAATCAATAACATCCCCTGCAATATTCAAGAAGGGTCTACCAAGGATAATCGACATGTTGTCGTCCTCGGGCATCTCAAGTATAACAAAGTCAGTCAAAATAGTAACATTAGCAACAACAACGGGCACATCCTCACAGATACCGATAGGTATGGCAGTTGATTTGTCAGCTATTTGCAAAGATATTTCAGTAGGTGTGAGTTTATTCAAGTCAAGTCTTTTATATAAAGAGAAAGGCATAACACTAACACCAGCTCCTAAATCACACAGAGCAGTTTTCACATAATTCTTTTTGATAGAGCAAGGTATAGTTGGTATTCCCGGATCTCCAAGTTTTTTAGGTACTCCATCTTTGAAAGTATAATTAGCAAGCATAGTGGAGATTTCAGCTTCTGGTATTTTTCTCTTATTAGTGACGATGTCTTTCATATACTTTGCATAAGGAGGCATTTTCAAGATATCAGTCAAGCGAGTACGCAAAAAGACTGGCCTCAGCATCTCAGCAAAGCATTCAAATTCTTCATCGTCATTCTTTTTAGTTGACTTGGGTGGAAAAGGCATAGGTTTTTGAACCCACAGTTCTCTTTCTTTACCGTGTTTCTAGCCACAAAGTCCCTTTTATCATATCTTTTATTTTTAGGTTCTGGGTTATCAAGATCAACAGGTGGTTCTATCTCAACATCATTATCTGGTTCTTTTTTATTGGTTGGTTGAGAGTCTTCATGAACCTCATCATTATCTTTTTCATTATCATTAGGTGAGTGTTCATTACCAGATTGAGTTTCAGCATGAGAGATAGAAACTTCATTTTCATTATCAGGAGGTTTTTCTATTCCAGGTTCACTAGAAGTGTGCAAAGTCCTATCATTTTTATTTTTCTTATTAGAAGAACTAGGTACACTAGTGTTAGCTCTTTGTGAATCTTGTTCAATTCTTTTAGGGTGTCCCTCAGGATAAAGTGGTTCCTGAGTCATTTTACCTCCTCTAGTTGCAACTCTAATAGCAAAGTCATGCATATTATGATTCATTTCATCAAGCAATTCTCTTTGTGATTTAGCAACTTGTTCTAACTGAGTTTGAATCATAGGAGCATGCTTTCCAACACCTCTAACATCATTTGAGATTCTAAATAACAAGTCACTCAAGCAAGCAATCATATCAGAATTATATTTCAATTGTTTCATAACATTTGCATTGAAGTGATCTTGTTTTCTAATGTAGTTTTCAAACTCATAAAGGCACTGACTAGGATGCATATTGTGAGGATTATCATTTTCATTAAACTTCATAAGAGAATTTACCTCTACCACCTTAGGCATTGGTGGTGTATTAAGCCATGTATTTCTTCAATAGGAGGTAAATTTTTAACATCCTCATCTTTAATACCTTTTTCCTTCATAGATTTCTTCACCTCTTGCATATCTTCAGGACTGAGATATAATATACCCCTCTTCTTCGGAGTGGGTTTAGGCGGTGATTCAGGAATAGTCCAATCATCATAATTTTTCAATATGTTATTCAATAATTCTTCAGCTTGAGCAATAGTTCGTTCCCTGAAAACACAACCAGCACAACTATCTAGGAAGTCCCTAGAAGCATCGGTTAGTCCATTATAGGAGATATCAAGTATTTCATTTTTCTTAAGAGGATGATCAGGCAAAGCATTAAGTAACTGGCAAAGCCTCCCCCAAGCTTGTGGGAGACCCTCTTCTTTAGTTTGCACAAAGTTAAATAATTCCTGTAAGGCAGCTTGTTTCATATGAGCAGGAACATATTTTTCAGAGAAGTAATAAACCATATCCTGGGGACTACACACACAACCAAGAGTAAGAGTATTGTACCAAGCTTTAGCATCACCCTTTAATTAGAAAGGAAATAATTTGAGAATAAAGTAATAGCGAGTTTTCTCATCACGAGTAAAAAGGGTGGCTATATCATTCAACTTAGTAAGATGTGCCACAACAGTTTCAGTTTCATAACCATGGAAAGGATCAGATTCAACCAAAGTAGTTAACTCTGGGTCGATAGAGAATTCATAATCCTTATCAGCAATACAGATATGTGAAGTAGCAAACTTAGGATCACATTTTATTCTAGCATTCAAAGATTTTTCTTTATACTTGCATAGTAATTTCTATAGATCATCTCTATCATTGCAAGCAAGAATATTGTCGGAGTAAATAGCCATGGGTAGCCTAGCCGGCTTCCCTTGGCCCTTCTGAAAAAATTGCGAGCCCGTCCGGCTCTCAGGAATCCAAGACATGGGGCTGCCTTCCCCTTGCTGGCTGTCACCCAGGCCGGCTTTCGGAAGGCGGCCCGACTTTAGCCCTTATGAAGAAAGCCATGGGAGGGCCGACTTCAAGAAGCCGACCGCGAGAAGGCCGCCTCCGAGAAGCCGGCTCCCATAGAGCGGCCGAGACCGTACCCTCAAAGTTTGCATCCACCTAGCGGCGATGAGACGGGGCGTGGCTACAGTAAAGCCTGCCACCCCCGAATCCCGGAGCACGCCTGGCACAGTGCGCCGTACGGAGTGGCCATGACCCGTCCGGCGCGGCACTGTTGCCATGAAGACCCTGATGTCATCCACGACGGGCCGCCAGTACGGCCCACGGGCGGTGGGCCCCTTCGGGCAGAGAGACACCCGAAGGCGGCCTGGCCTCCCCTAGTCGGCCCGAGACGGGGCCGGCTCCCCACAGCCGGCTCGCTTCCACCCTCGAAGAAGACGCCCCATTAAGGAGACAAGACGCGGTAAGGTTACAGTAATCGCCCGCCGGACGGCGGCACTATAGCCAGGCTTACCTCGACGAAGCCCTCGTCATCAGGTTGAGGCAACAGTAACCCGCCATCGACAAGACCCTTGGCAGTGGGGCTTGCCTGTTGCCAAGGAGTTGGTAGCCGGTGGGACCCACCAGCCGGCGGGCCCCAGCAGCCGGCGGGACCCACCAGCCGGCGGGCCCCAACAGTCGGCGCAGAAGCCGGCGAGCGCAGTCACAGACGGCTGGGCCCTGCGCCCTGTCGGATTACCATTGTACCCCCGGGGGGTAGGCCTATATAAACCCCCCGGGGCACCCATGCAAAGGGTTGGACCCCCTGCTAGTTTTAGACACCACCCGAGGAGAAGAAGCGAGCTAGCCGTGCCCTTCTTCCTCCTCCCACCGAACAGCTCAAGGAGCATTGTGTAACTACTTGTCGATCTAGTGATCATGCGGAGACCCCGCAGAGCAGCAGTAGGGGTGTTATCTCCACGGAGAGCCCCGAAGCTGGGTAAGATTCGCCGGCGTGCATGTCTTCGCCTCATCCCGTTTCCAGGCACCGGCGACGTCTTACTGGCTCCCACAATGATAAGCCACCCGTTGGCATATGTCGCACCTACCACCCAACATTTGGCGCCCACCATGGGGCCAGGTGCACCGTCGTCCGGAGACCTGTTCTGGACGGGAACCCTCTTCCTCCCCAGCGAGCGTAGCCAGCCCGGCACGCCCGATGGCGCTTGCCACGACGCGCTGCAAGGCGTCACCAGCATCTGCGTGGCGAGCAGCCTTGCTGATCTCCCCGACGAAACCCTCATCTCCGACGAGCTCTCCTCCGATGCGGTTACCGATCACCTCGCCAACCTCCTCGGCCAGCTCCATGTCTCCAGCGAGCCCACTGTGGATCTGGAGTCGGTTGGCTCCACCGACCCGATGCCTGTCGACTCCGACACGGCCTCCTTCGACACCTTCCCCACCAACGTCGCGATCTACAACGACCCACTTCCTCGGACCGACGGCCGCGATACCGTCACCACCGAAGTGATGGTCATCGGCCACGGCGGCCCGGCCGGTGAGAGCGCCCATGACATCCCGCACGTGGCGGCCCACGACTCGTCCACCCCCTCCCGGCTAATGCCGACGAAGAAGCACTGGAGGCACGCCGCCTCGCCCTCCTTGCAGAGGGCCGAAGGCTGGCTTCTGTGAGACGCCTCACAGAGGCCTACCAGCACGAAGCTGACCGCGCCGCCTTCGGCACGCCGGCCCCGGGCGGGCCAAGCCGGGCCGGCCTTGTCAAGCAACGCGGCGCCGTCATCGCCGACACGCTGGGAGTCGACCGCCCAGTCTATGCCACTCCACTCGAGAACCTGCGCGCCGCCCAGGCGGCCGTGGACGAGTTGGACGGCTTGGAGGCCGAAGACCTCCCCCACATGACCCGGCGCATCCAGCAGCTGATCGATGCAGCCGCACAGCGGCACGAAGCCGACGCCCGTGCGAGAAGCCCTCCCCCGCGCCGAGATCACGGCGCGACGTCCCGGACACCGACTACGAGCAACGCCCGCGCGCGGCGCGAGAAAGAGCCGGCGGCCAGCCGAAGCCGGACCCGAATCTCCATCGAGTGAGACGCGGACGGCCATCCCCGAGCCATGGAATGGCAGGGCAACCCGCCTCCGCCTCGACCCCGTGGAGAGAGATATCCCACCCCGCCACCAGTGGCACACCCGACTCTCGGCGGCCGACTAGGTCGCCGCGAAGGAGTCGGCGAGAACGACGCCCGCCATCGGATCGACCGCCTGGCGCGATCCCTGGCGCTGGAAGAAGAAGACGATGTCGGCCCGCCTTGTTTCGGCCCCCGCATCCGCGACGAGCCTTTCCCCAAAGGGTTCTCGCTCCCAAGAGACACGCCCAAGTACAACGGCTCCGTGAAGCCGGAAGATTGGTTGATCGACTACTCCACGGCGGTCAGCATAGCCAACGGCAACCGGCGCGTTGCCGTGAAGTACGTGCCCCTCATGCTGCAAGGCACAGCGCGGACCTGGCTCAACAGCCTCAAGCCTCTCAGCATCAACAGCTGGCTAAATTTCACCGAAGCTTTCATCCGCAACTTCACCAGCACCTACAAGCGGGCCCCCAAGCCCAGGCAGCTCTCCCTGTGCGTACAGGGCCCGGCCGAGTCCACTCGCGACTACCTCACGCGTTGGGCCGAGCTCCGCAATTCTTGCGAGGGGGTGCACGAGGTGCAAGCCATAGAATACTTCACAGCCGGGTGCCGAGAAGGCACCCTCCTCAAGCACAAGCTTCTCTGCGACGAGCCGGCTACCCTCGACGAGCTTCTGGACATAGCGGACAAATATGCCACCGCCGACTCCTCAATGAAGACCGAGCTTCGGGTAGACGCATCCGGAAAAGTACTCAACCCGGCGCCCAAGACGCCGGCTAGGGATTCCGGCCGACGCACACACCCGAACGACCACAAGCGCAAGGGCCCCGCGCCGCCTCCCGCCAGTCGGCAGGTGGCCACAGTTGAAGACGTGCTGCCTGAAGGGCGGCCCGCGCCCAAGAAACCCAAGGGCCGCCGGCCGGCTTGGCAGCCGGCCTTCTCCTACGAGCAAACTCTCGACGCCCCGTGCAAGTTCCATAGCGGCGCGAAGCCGTCCAACCACACAACCCAAAAGTGCCATTGGCTCACCCGAATCTCCAAAGGCGAGGGGCTCGCGCCGCCTCCGCCTGCCACTCCGCCGCCTCCGCCTCCGCCACCTCCGGCCGCTCGGCCCGCAGTCGGAGCCGTGCACGACGAATTCCCCGACGAGCAAGCAACCTACATCATCTTTACAAGCCAGCCCGAAGACCGGCGCAGCAAACGCCGAGAGCACCAGGAAGTCAGCGTGGTTGCTGCTAACCCCGCCGGACACATGCATTGGTCAAAAAAGCCCATCAGCTGGAGCCGGGCCGACCATCCAGAGGTGATGCCATCCCCCGGCTCTTATGCGCTGGTCCTGGAAGCCACCCTCGCGACGGACATGCGCGCTTCCCGCTTCTCCCACGTGCTGATAGACGGCGGGAGCAGCATCAACATCTTGTACCGTGACACCCTGGAGAAGCTAAATGTCAAGACGAAGAAGCTCATGCCTACTCGAACAGTGTTCCATGGCATCGTACCCGGCCTGTCCTGCGCCCCCATTGGCAAAATCAAGATTGATGTACTTTTTGGGGACAAGGAGCATTTCCGCCGGGAAGCGATCTGGTTTGAAGTGGTGGACTTGGAGAGCCCTTACCATGCATTGCTTGGCCGACCTGCCTTGGCCAAATTCATGGCAGTTCCCCACTATGCATACCTCAAGATGAAGATACCAAGCACCAAAGGCGTCATCACCATGGTCGGCGATTACAAGAAGTCCTCTGAGTGCGCGGCAGCCGGCTGGCCGAGTCCCTTGTGATTGCCAAAGAAAAGAAGATGTTGGACTGAGTCGTGGCCATAGCCGGCAGGCAGTCGGCCGTGTCCCCCGACCCCAAGGAGCATGATGCTCAAGGATCCTTCCAGCCGGCCAAGGAGACGAAGAAGATACCTCTTGACCCCGAGCATCCAGAGAGGTTTGCTGTCATTGGGGCAAGCCTGAACATCAAATAGGAAGGCGAGCTCGCCGAATTCCTCCTTGAGAATCGGGACATCTTTGCGTGGTCCCCCAAGGACATGCCGGGTGTTCCGAGGAAATTCGCCGAGCACAAACTACACGTCCGAGAAGACGCAAAGCCAGTCAAACAACCCCTTCGCCGACTGTCGGAGGAGAAACGCAAGATTGTGGGAGAGGAGATAGCCCGGCTTCTGGCAGCCGGCTTCATTCTCGAAGTTTTCTTTCTAGAGTGGCTCGCCAACCCGGTCCTTGTGCTAAAGAAGAATAACAAGTGGCGCATGTGTATAGACTACACGAGCCTCAACAAGGCTTGCCCCAAAGATCCCTTTGCCCTGCCAAGGATTGACCAAGTGATAGACTCCACGGCCGGATGCGAGCTGTTGAGTTTCTTGGATGCTTACTCAGGATATCACCAGATAAAGCTAGATCCGGACGACCGCCTGAAGACCGCCTTCATCATGCCATTTGGAGCCTTCTGCTACCCGACTATGACATTTGGCTTAAGAAATGCCGGTGCCACTTTTCAGCGTTGCATGCAGAAGTGCCTCCTCAAGCAACTCGGCAGAAACACCCACGTCTACGTGGACGACATTGTGGTGAAGACGGAGAAGCGCGGCACGTTGCTGGGAGACCTCAAGGAAACATTTGAGAACCTACACCGGTTCCAAATCAAGCTCAACCCCGAGAAATGCGTGTTCGAAGTGCCAGCCGGCCAGCTCCTAGGCTTCCTGGTCTTCGAACGCGGCATCGAATGCAACCCGGTGAAGATCAAGGCCATCGAGAGAATGGCGATCCCCACCAAGCTTCGAGACATCCAAAAGTTCACCGGATGCTTGGCCTCCTTGAACCGCTTCATCAGCCGGCTCGGAGAGAAGGCTCTCCCCCTCTACCGCCTCATGAAGAAGAGCACTCACTTCGAGTGGAACGACCAGGCCGACCAAGATTTTCACGAGCTGAAGAAGATGCTGGCCACGCCGCCTGTCCTGGCGGCGCCGACTGAGAAAGAGCCCATGCTCCTTTACATTGCCGCAACCAGTCAGGTGGTCAGCACCGTCATCGTAGTCCAACGCCCAGAAGAAGGCCGAGCCCAGCCGGTCCAGAGGCCGGTGTATTATTTGAGCGAGGTGCTGTCCACTTCAAAACAGAACTACCCACACTACCAGAAGATGTGTTATGGCGTGTACTTCACCGCCAAGAAGCTGAAGCCCTACTTTCAAGAGCACCCCGTCACGGTCGTATGCACCGCCCCGCTGGCCGAGATCATAGGCAGCCGGGACGCATCTGGCCGGGTGGTGAAATGGGCCATTGAGCTGGCCCCTTACAGGATCTTCTACCAGCCTCGCACCGCCATCAAGTCCCAAGCACTGGCCGACTTCCTCGTCGACTGGGCCGAGACCCAGTACCTGCCGCCGGCTCCTGACTCCACCCATTGGAGCATGCACTTTGACGGGTCCAAGATGCGCACCGGCTTGGGAGCCCGCATCGTCCTTACCTCTCCTAAAGGCGACAAGCTCAGATACACGCTGCAAATTCACTTTGCCGCCTCCAACAACGTGGCCGAGTACGAGGCGCTCATACACGGGCTCCGGCTTGCCAAGGAACTCGGCATTCGCTGGATCCTATGCTATGGCGACTCGGACTTGGTGGTCCAGCAATCATCCGGCGACTGGGATGCCAAGGACGCAAATATGGCGAGCTACCGCTTCCTGGTTCAACAACTCAGCGGATACTTTGAAGGATGCGAGTTCCTCCACGTACCGCGAGCCGACAACGAGCCAGCCGATGCCCTGGCTCGAATAGGCTCCACTCGGCAAGCAATTCCAACCGGCGTCGCTCTACAACGCCTCCTCAAGCCATCTATCAAGCCGTCTCCAGAGTCCGATTCCATCTTCGTACCGCCTGACCCCGACGCGGCCGGGTCCGGCTCGAAGAACCAAGCAGGCGACTCCGGGACTTCAGTAGCCGGCTCGGGGACTGCCACACCCGGCTCGGGGACTGCAGTAGCTGGCCCGGGGACTGCACCAGCACAACAGCCGGCGGCCGACTCCAGCGTTTCACCACCCAGCCCGCCGACCCTGTTGGCAGTAGCCACATTGGCAGTGGGAGAAGTCGCGGCTCCGTCATGGGCTCAGTCCATCGTCAACTTCCTAGTAAACCAAGATCTGCCGGCTGACGAAGCAGAGGCAAGACAAGTCCAACGCCGAGCCGGAGCATACAAAATCATCAACAGAGAGCTCGTCAAGCGCAGTGTCACTGGAGTTCTCCAGCGATGCGTCGAGCAAGAGAAGGGCATTGCAATCCTCAGAGACATTCACCAAGGAGAATGCGGCCACCATGCGGCCTCAAGATCACTCGTCGCCAAAGCCTTCCGCCATGGTTTCTTTTGGCCGACTGCCTTGGATGACGCCAAGGAATTAGTTAAATATTGCAAAGGGTGCCAACTTTTCAGCTCCAAGCAACACATGCCGGCTTCGGCACTCAAGACCATTCCCCTCACCTGGCCCTTCGCCGTTTGGGGACTGGACATGGTGGGCCCATTCAAGACGGCGCACGGCGGCATGACACATTTGCTCGTCGCCGTGGACAAATTCACCAAGTGGATTGAGGCAAAGCCGATCAAGAAGCTGAATGGGCTGACTGCCGTAACATTCATCACAGACATAACAACTCGGTACGGCGTGCCACACAGCATCATCACCGACAATGGCATGAATTTTGCCAAAGGAGCCTTGGCACATTTCTACGCAGCCCAAGGTATTCGGCTGAACTTAGCATCCGTCGCCCACCCGCAGTCAAACGGCCAGGTCGAGCGAGCCAACGACCTCATCCTCTCTGGCATCAAGCCCCGACTGGTCGTACCTCTGGAGCGTTCAGCCGGCTGTTGGCTCGATGAGCTGCCGGCTGACCTCTGGAGTCTGCGCACTACACCAAACAAGTCAACCGGCTTCACCCCTTTCTTCCTTGTGTATGGTGCCGAGGCGGTCATCCCAACTAACATGGAGTTCGACTCGCCTCGAGTAACCATGTACACAAAAGCGGAGGCCAAGGAAGCACGAGAAGACGGCGTAGACCTGCTGGAAGAAAGCCGGCTGTTAGCCCTCAGCCGGGCTGCCATCTACCAGCAGGGTTTGCGCCGCTACCATAGCCGGAAGGTCAGGCCAAGATCTTTTCAAGAGGGTGATCTTGTGCTCTGGCTGATCCAGCGAACAACCGGCCAGCACAAGCTCTTGGCCCCTTGGGAAGGCCCCTTCGTCATCAGCAGAGCTCTAGGCAACGACTCCTACTACCTGATCGACGCACAGAAGCCGAAGGCACGCAAGAGAGACGACTCCGGCAAGGAGTCGGAACGACCATGGAACGCCAACCTCCTTCGAAGATTTTACAGTTGAAATGCAGTATGTATCACACTAACTTTTGTATTAAGTACGAGACAATAGGCCCCCCGAGGAGGGCTCGGGGACTGCCATCTCTTATCTATGAATGAAAAGTATCATGCTTATGACCTTGTCATTTCATTTACTTGTTCCGTCCGGCACCGGGTTCGACTAATCGGCCCGGGGACTGGCCGACTGGAGTTATATTAGAAGTCCTACCCGCAGTCAGACAAGTAGTGTGCTGGCTCCCAAGCTTTCTCTTGCCAAAAGTCACAGTTCGAAGAACCGGCTGTCCGACTGGCAAGAGTTAAAGGCAGGAATGGGCGCCCACACGAAAAAAGGCTAGGGACTAACGGACTAATATAGCAAAAGCCGGTTTTTCTCCCCCCACTGAATGGCTACCAGAGTAGCCGGCTGGCTGGTTTCCATTCACTTCACTTCAATCCAAGAAAGCTCAAGTACTTGCCTCCCCAAAGAGGTAAGGCGGCAAAGGAAAAAGCCTAAGGATGAAAAGCATACGCGAATGGAAACCAAACACGCACATAATAATATTTACATAAAAGACCTCCGAGAGGCCAGCATTCAACATAGTTTGGACACACACCCAGTGGGTGGAACTGCGAAAACTTAATGAAGATTGTTCAAAAGACAACAAGCAGGAAAAATAAGGACGGCAGGTCAAGCCGCCGGAGCGACCGACGAGCCGGGCTGGTTGGCGGAGACGGTTGTGCCGGCTGAAGGAGCGGGCGGCTGGCGAACCTCGGCTTGGTCACCGCCTCCCGCAGAAGGCGCGCTTCCACGCGCCTCGTTGCTGGAGGCACGGTCGGCCTGAGGTCGGCCGGTTGTTCCACCAGCCGGCTCGACGTCTTTGCCGTCCTCCTGTTCGTCATCCTCGCCCTCGTCGCTGGAGGCGATCTCCTTTGCCGAGTCCTCACCCACCGCCGGGTTCAGCCCGAACCACTCCTCCGGCTGGGCAACACCGTCATCATCGATTTCGGGTGCAAAAACGCTGATGTTGGTGCACTCGGCGATCGTCGAAGCACGCTGGGCGATGGCCGGCCTCACCTCCTCCAGCTCCGCGTCGGCCTCCATCCGCCAAGTGCGCAGCTGGTCCAGGCTCAGCCCTGGGTACCAGGCCCGAACGAATTCCAACGCCCGCCCGGCTCCGAGGCGGGCCGCCGACGCCTTCCAAGCTTCAAAGCGACTGACTGCGACCTCCAGCCAGTCGGCCGTCCGGCTTGGGGTGCGGGGGATCGTCTCGCCGGGCCAGAGGGCGGCCAACACTTGCACCCTAGCACATTGGAGCCGGCGAAGCATCCGATGAGCCGGCTGCAACCGCGCCTGGACAACCAAGAGTTGCTCCTCAAGTGTCCGGTTCGCGTCCGGCGCGATGTTGGCCCCCGCCTGACGGCGCGCCTCGTGATGGGCCTCGATGCTTTGGGCGGCGAAGGCGGAGTAGCCGGGGAAGTAGTCTACACAAAAAATAAGCAGCAGCACAAGTTAGGACAAGGACCAGGCGCCAAGGGGCAGGAGAGGAGCGAGGAAGGCGGCTTACCGTCGATCAAGTCCTCGATGCGGCCGAAGCCTTCATCGAGTGCTCGCCGGGTCTCAGCCCAGCTCGCCGCCTCGGTCTCAAACTCTGCCTTCAGGGCGGCCTCGCTATCCTGCGCTTTCTGTAGGGCCGCATTGTGGCTTTTTTCTTGGTCGGCCAGCTTCTTGGCCAAGCGGTCACGCTCCTGCACCAAGGCAGCGTACTCGGCATCCTTGGTGTGAAGGGCGGCCTGCGCTTCGCCGAGCTCCTTCCTCAAGTCGGCGTTGGCCCCTGAAGACAAAGAAAAAGAAAAACCAGTGAGGAAAAAGTCGTCAAGAAAGATCCGACCCGACTGCGCAGCAGTCGGCCAGAATCTCGGGGACTACACCCAGTGGGAGCGCTGACGCGCCCCCACAGGAAGATAGACAAGATCAAACACTTACTTCAGCTGTCGGCCAGGTCGTCGGTCCTCCGGCTCAACTCCCGAGCCTGGGAGTTGAAGGCGGCAGCACGGGAGTTGTGATATTCCTGGAAGTTCAGACAGGAAGCAAAAACATGAAAAAGTCGTCAAGAAAGATCCGACCCGACTGCGCAGCAGTCGGCCCAAATCTCGGGGACTACACCCTGTGGGTGCGATGACGTGCCCCCACGGAAGAAATCAAGAGATCGAAGCGGCCAAGAATGAAGGACTCACCCGGATGGCGGCTCGCGTCGACATGAACTCCTGGGTGAACTGCTGCAGCAGGGCGGCCTGAGCTAGAAGCCGGCTCCGGACCCCTTGAGCCGCCACATTCAGCTCGCCAGTCCCCCCGCTGGGAGTCCACTCGGACGTGGCAGTGCTGGCCGCCTCCAGATCTTCCGCCGACTGGCCTGCGCCCGTGACTCGGTGCGACTCCGGCGGAGCGGCGCCTCCCCCTGCGTGCCGACGCATCACCGGCTGCACCTCGAGGCCGGCTCTGTCCTCCGGCTCACCCCCGGCCGGCTCCTCTGGCGCCGCTGACGATTGGTCGCCTTGGTCCACTCCGGTTGGCGCCGCTGGCGGCGCTCTCCTCACGAAGGCCACGGGGTCCTCCCTCCTCTCCATCAGCGGCGGGTCTTGGACAATTTCCTCCGCCAAGGGCAGTGGGGTGTCAGGGGCCACGGCTCGGAGGGGAATGGCGAGCAACGGAGGCTGGTTGCACGAACCCCCCGCCTCCGTCTCCGCGGTCGCCGACTCCGCCTGGGCCTTGGCAGCCGCGCCGGCCTGCTCCTTCGCCGCCTGGGCGGCCGCTTTTTCCGCCGCCTCGCGCTCCTCCTGCGCCTCACGGGCGTTCCGCTCCGTGGCTTCCCTGAGATCGGCGCGGGGGTCCACGCGGCGGGAGCTCGAAGACCCTCCAGTCGGCCCCACTACGGAGCCGCCCGGACCCCGCTCAAGGGAAAGTGGCGCCCTGTCCAGCAAGCGGGAAAAGTTAAGAAGAATGTTCGAACAAGAAGAGAATGATGAAAAGCCTGCGACAGGGCAATTGACGACTTACGCTGAGACCGCCTGAGGCTGCTTCACCGCCTTGCGGAAGCGGGCCGCTTTCGCAACCGCCTCATCTCGCTTAGTCGCCGCGGTGGAGGCTTTGGACTTCTTCGGCCAACTGCCGAAGAGGCCTGAAGCGGCCCGGCGCTTCTGTGCACCGCCACCGGCAGCCGGCGCGATGGACGAGCCCGCGCCCTGATGGTCGGCCGCCGGCTGGCGACGCGGGGCGACTTCGGCTTCGAAATCATCCGGCCAGTCCTCGAAGCTGGCGGTGAGCCTTGTGCCCCCGGGCTCGGCGTCGTCCCCCACGACAGCGTCTTCCATGGCGGCTGCCCCCAAGTCCGGGTCGTCGATGTCGTCCGCCGTACGGTAGGGGGCATACTGGCGTTCTATCCCTGCTGCCCCGGTCGTCGGCAGGAGAAGAGGGTTCTGCTAAGAAGAACCGACTGATCAGAAGCCGGCCATCATGAAGCCGGCCACCAACAAGAAGAAGAAAAGGAAAACTTACCACGGGCGGAGGGTTGGCACGAGAGTACGGCGCCTTGCCGTATCGCCAGTCCTCGGCGAGCTTGCAATTGGAGATATAGTTTACCATGTACGATACCTCCGCATGAGGCATCTCCCTGGTGCTCAGCCGGCTTGGGTCGAACCGGCCGCTCATCTGGCACATCATGTGGGGCCGGCTTTGGAGAGGGGATATCCGGCGCTCCACGAAGGCGGCCACCAAATTGGCCCCGCACAGACCTTCCGACTAGATCATCACCCGAAGCCGGGAGACGGCAGCGTTCCCGGCCTGAGACAGTGACCGGGACTGGAAACTCCATGAGGGCTGCCTCCCAGCCGGCAGGTTGACGTGGTCTCCTTGCTCGGCGACGTTCTTCACGTAGAAGTATGACTTCTGCCAGATCTTCACCGACTGGATCAGGGGGATGGGCGGGAACGGGTTGTTCTTGCCCGCCCTCCTCATGGCGATGAAGGCCCCGCAGGGGGCGGGCACGCCTGCGACGACGGTGCCGAGTTTGCTCTGGAAGAACTCCCCCCAGAGCTCCAGCATGGGGAGCAGCCCCAAGAAGCCTTCGCAGAGGGAGACGAAGGCCGACAGCAGCATCACCGCATTGGGCGTGAGGTGATGCGGCTGAAGGTTGTAGAACTCGAGGAAGGAGCGCAGAAACCCGCTCGCCGGAAGGCCGAATCCGCGCAGGAAGTGCGAGCGGAAGACAACCCGCTCGCCCTCCTCCGGTGCCGGCGAAATCTCCGTCTTCGGCGCCAGACGGACCCGCACGAGGTTGGCGTCGGGCAGGCGCCGAGTCTGTGGAGGAACTCCACGTGATCCTCATGGACGTTGGAGCCGTCCCACGAGCTCGACAGAGCCATGGAAGCAAGACGATGGGGCGGCGCGGCGGCGCTGGGACAAGAGGCTGTGGCAGCAGCGAGAGGAAGAAAGGAGGACGAGAGGGGGCGGAGCGAGAGAAAGCGTGCGAACCTCTGTCTCTCCCCTCTCCCCCTACTTATAGGCTCGTGTGGCGGAGCCGAGGAGGTGCGGGGTGGGGAAGCGTGGGGATCGATCGTGCCCACTCCCCCACGTCCCGCGATTACTATGCCATGATGGCGGAATAAAACCGCCGCGGGAAGGCGAGCGGTCCGTGTGGGCCACGGAGGATCCGCGCTCGGACCGAGGCCTGCGAGTGGCGGGCCCGGGCCTGCGGCGACGTCCCGTCACGCGCGTGCGTTGGCAGGATTTCTTCGCCACGTGGCCTGCGTTCCCGCCTACGAGAACCAGAGCTCTCTGAAGTCAGCGTGCACGAGCAAAGCCGGCTCTTCAGGATAAGAAGCTGACCAAGCTTCTCGTCCCTTTGTCCGCCTCGAAGCTCGATCAGCTTCGGGGACTACTATCGGAGTAAATAGCCATGGGTAGCCTAGCCGGCTTCCCTTGGCCCTTCTGAAAAAATTGCGAGCCCGTCTGGCTCTCAGGAATCCAAGACATGGGGCCGCCTTTCCCTTGCTGGCTGTCACCCAGGCCGGCTTTCGGAAGGCGGCCCGACTTTAGCCCTTATGAAGAAAGCCATGGGAGGGCCGACTTCGAGAAGCCGGCCGCGAGAAGGCCGACTCCGAGAAGCTGGCTCCCATAGAGCGGCCGAGACTGTACCCTCAAAGTTTGCATCCACCTAGCGGTGATGAGACAGGGCGTGGCTACAGTAAAGCCTGCCACCCCCGAATCCCGGAGCACGCCTAGCACAGTGCGCCGTACGGAGTGGCCATGACCCGTCCGGCGCGGCACTGTTGCCATGAAGACCCTGATGTCATCCACGACGGGCCGCCAGTACGGCCCACGGGCGGTGGGCCCCTTTGGGCAGAGAGACACCCGAAGGCGGCCTGGCCTCCCCCAGTCGGCCCGAGACGGGGCCGGCTCCCCACAGCCGGCTCGCTTCCCCCCTCGAAGAAGACGCCCCATTAAGAAGACAAGACGCGGTAAGGCTACAGTAATCGCCCACCGGACGGCGGCACTGTAGCCAGGCTTACCTCGACGAAGCCCTCGTCATCAGGTTGAGGCAACAGTAACCCGCCATCGACAAGACCCTTGGCTGTGGGGCCTGCCTGTTGCCAAGGAGTTGGTAGCCGGCGGGACCCACCAGCCAGCGGGCCCCAGCAGCCGGCGGGACCCACCAGCCGGCGGGCCCCAGCAGTCGGCGCAGAAGCCGGCGAGCGCAGTCACAGACGGCTGGGCCCCGCGCCCTGTCGGATTACCATTGTACCCCCGGGGGGTAGGCCTATATAAACCCCCCGGGGCACCGATGCAAAGGGTTGGACCCCCTGCTAGTTTTAGACACCACCCGAGGAGAAGAAGCGAGCTAGCCGTGCCCTTCTTCCTCCTCCCACCGAACAGCTCAAGGAGCATTTTGTAACTACTTGTCGATCTAGTGATCATGCGGAGACCCCGCAGAGCAGCAGTAGGGGTGTTATCTCCACGGAGAGCCCCGAAGCTGGGTAAGATTCGCCGGCGTGCATGTCTTCGCCTCATCCCGTTTCCAGGCACCGGCAACGTCTTACTGGCTCCCACAATGATAAGCCACCCGTTGGCATATGTCGCACCTACCACCCGACAAATATCTCTAGTTGCTTCTTCACTCATAACATAACCTTCCGGTATGTTAGGCAATTCATATCTAGGAAGGCTAGTTCTAGCAGGTATTTCAGAAGTTTCAGTTTCAAGCTCATCACCAGATTCATCAACATCATGTTGTATAACTCTAGCAATTTGTTTATCAAGAAATTCACCAAGTGGCACATCATCATTATCAAGCAAGGTACTAGCATCATCATAAGCATCATTTATAGTAGAAGTAGCATCATCAATAACTTGCGACATATCAGAATTAATAGCATGTGGTGGTGTTGCAAGTTTACTCATAACAGAAGGTGAATCTAAAGCAGAACTGGATGGTAGTTCCTTACCTCCCCTCGTCCTTGAGGGAAATATCTTAGTCTTTGGATCCTTCAGATTCTTCATAGTGATAATATCATAATAATCCCAAGTGACTCAACAAATATAGCTATGCTCCCCGGCAACGACTCCAGAAAAAGGTCTTGATAACCCACAAGTATAGGGGATCGCAACAATTTTCGAGGGTAGAGTATTCAACCCAAAAATAGATTCGACACAAGGGGAGCCAAAGAATATTTGAAGGTATTAGCAATTGAGTTGTCAATTCAACCACACCTGGAGATTAATTATCTGCAGCAATATGATTAGTAGCAAAGTAGTTTGATAGTTTTGATAGTAGTGACAGTAGCAACGGTAACAGTAACAGTGATAGCAATAATTTGTAGAAAGTGTAACAAGGATGATAGCAGTAGTAACTTAGCAAAATCAACAAGGATAAATTTGTAGGCATTGGATCGGTGACTTGTTGGATGATATTCATTATGAGACAGTTATAACCTAGGGCGATACGGCACTAGCTCCGGTTCATCGATATAATGTAGGCATGTATTCCATAAATAGTCATACGTGCTTTATTAAAAGAGCTTGCATGACATCTTTTGTCCTACCCTCCCGTGGTAGCGGGGTCCATATTGGAAACTAAGGGATATTAAGGCCTCCTTTTAATAGAGAACCGGAACAAAGCATTAACACATACTGAATACATGAACTCCTCAAACTACGGTCATCACTGGGAGTGGGCCCGTTGTTGTCACTCCGGGGTTGTCGGATCATAACCGCAATAGGTGACTATAACTTGCAAGATCCGATCTAAAATATGGATATAATGATGAATTCATAAACGGTTCAGATCTGAAATCATGGCACCCGGGCCCAAAGTGACAAGCATTAAGCATGGCAAAGTCATAGCAACATCAATCTAAGAACATAGTGGATACTAGGGATCAGGCCCTAACAAAACTAACTCGATTACATGATGAATCTCATCCAACTCCTCACCGACCAGCGAGCCTACGAAGGGATTACTCACTCCCGGTGGGGAGCATCATGGAATTGGCGATGGAGATAGGTTGGCGATGACGAAGATCGAAGATCCCCCTCTCAGGAGCCCCAAACGGACTCCAGATCTGCCCTCCCGAGGAAGAACAGGGCTTGGCGGCGGCTCCGTCTCGTGGATCGCGATAATTCTTTTGCCCTTATTTTTTTCTGGAATAATGTGAATTTATAGTATCAGGGGGGTCATCAGCGGGGCCACCAGGTGGGTACAACCCACCTGGGCGCGCCAGGAGAGGGGCGCGCGCCCTGGTGGGTTGTGCCCACCCAGGCCCCCCTCTCCGGTGGGTCATGGCTCCAAAAACTCTTATCATTGGTATAAAAAATCCTCAAAAAGTTCCGTTCCATTCCGAGAACTTTTATTTCTGCACAAAAACAACACCATGGTAGTTCTGCTGAAAACAACATCAGTCCGGGGTTAGTTTCATTCAAATCATGCAAACTAGAGTACAAAACAAGAGGAAAAGTGTGAGAAAAAGTAGATACGTTGGAGACGTATCAGCTACTACTACTATTCCATATTATGTTTCTTTTTTATTTCATGTTGTATTCATACATACACCTTTATACAAGTTTTCATACAGCAGCAATTTAGAGATTGTTTTTACATCATAATGAGTTATTACATCACTGGGTAAAGGAACCGTGGACTAGTTTCAAGTGGATGGACATTCACTTGAAACTAATCCATGGTTCTTTCACCCAATGATATGATAAGTATCATCATCATTATCATCATATCATTAACAACTTATCATCATAATACATCATTGTCATATAACACCTCCTCATGATCATCATTTTCACCAATGAGACGTCATATAGGAAGTTGGTCACTAGTCATAGTCACAACTTCTCGTCATCATCATCAACTCTAACACATTGTACCACATAATAACACATTCTACCTAGGACCTACTTCTCTCTCGTAGGACCTACTACCTTCTCTTAGGTAAAATAGCATAAAACAAGATAGGCCCTGAGTCTCCATTATGGAGAATGGAGATTATCATGTCTCCAATTCTTGCCTTTCGCACAATGTTGCTTCCAAGTACCTCCTTACGACTGTCCATACATTTTTTCCATTCTTTGATTTTCATGTCTTCACTGGTTTTAGAAATTCGATATGGATAAGTGAGATTCGTAGGATGACCTGGCCGTATGTTCAAAACATCAAGGCGACTATTCTGATACATCAGATGAGGCACACAATCCTTCAGGATTTTCTGTTGAAAAATATAGTAATAACTTCGTAGTCAGCAATGTAGTTCAGTTTTAGAATAATTTATGCAAAAGACGCACGGATGTCGTAATAGTAAAAAGTCTTACCATGGCATCTCCATGGATGTTACCGTGGTTCAACACGTGCACTAGTGGCACGTATTGACCATAATGTGGAGGAGTTTGATATTAGATATTGTAATTCTCAAGATCAGTACAAAATGTGATCAGATGATTTTTCTCGTGATAGGTTAATTCTGAGCCATCGGTGTAGTAGGTTCTGTCTACCATCTTACGCACATTGTTTGAAGAATTAAAAATAAGCTGTCAATGGAAATAAGCTTCAACTATTTTGAAATAAACAATATAAATTAGTTAATACCTATGTTTGAGAAACTCACATAGCCGTAGAATTGGAAGCGTGTCAACAAGGACCCAAATGTCCATATTGTCTTGGTCGATGTCAGGATCACCAAAATCCATGCTGACAAGCATACCCTCATAAAAACCATACATCTTGCAAAGTGCTTCCCAATTTGTGCAACCAAAATGGGTTACGCTCTCAGAATTGTACAGATTTACTTCAAAATCCATACCATGATTGGTCCTTAGGTGAATTTTCTTTGTTTCGAAACTTTCATGGTCTTCAAAACCCATCCTCTGCAAGACATAGCGTCTTGCATGGCATGGGATAAGCTAGTCGAATTGTAAAAGATGAAAATTACACATTGAAATAGTTGAAGTCGTGCTTACTTGCGAAAAAACACTTGTCGTCGTTGCGTACCATTTCAACATCGAAGGTCTCCTGGAGCTTAATGCTGAAGTGCCGATCGTCGTCCAGGTGAGGCCTGTCGCACAGACCTCGGTCGTCGTTGCACCGGTCGTAGTCTCCCGGGAGACTTTCGTCGTCCGATGGCGACATTTCATATGTTCATAATTCAAATATTAAACTTGTACAATTAAATATATGTACTACAAAAAACTAAATTAGATCATTATTATTCATCACGGGTTGACTGTCGGTATATCCCTCACTGATTCCTCTCTGACATTTGCGACCGTCGGTGATGGTCGTTACTCCTCCTTCCCCTAGTGCATAAGAAAGGTCAAGCACAAGGAGAAGAAGGAGGAGCGACCCCCACGACAATAGTCGGGATTCTTCGTCCTCTCGATATTTCCTACATATTCTAGCACAAGTCATGCCAAAATTCACGGAAAAATCCGGCATGAACTTTGCTAAAAAGGACATATCGAGCGCCTGAAGTTTGTCGGAACGGAAATTAATCAACACTCTGGCAAAACATAGGCCACTCGAAGGTGTAACCTGCAAACATGACCGGCCACTTGGGCAAGCACATGTCCTATTTGAGAAACACAAGATATACATGTTTTTATCTACTTCATATGAGCATTCAAACTTGATGGTCATTGCATTTCAATGGTTGAAAATATGAGCAAAAACATTTCAAAATATCTTATAGGACTCATATTGACATGGAGATTTTGCTGGTCTCACCTCGAGGTCAGAGGGGGTCGGTGACGGGGACGACGGTGGGGATGATGGAGGGGCTCCTAGATTTCTGCAAAACAAAAACCCTATAAGCTATCAACTAATCAAATCCATACGCCTTGCATAGAGGGGTCCAATTTGAGCATTCAAAATAGGAGTACTTCTCCAATTTGAGCATTCAATAAGCAAAACCAAATCGTAAAGTACATAAGTATGCAAATTAGCATGCATTCAATAAGCAAAAATAAATCATCTCTTGCGTCCGTACATCGTCGAATATTATCACTAATACATCTCGAATAGTATCATACATATAACATCACTAATACAACTAAAACCCTAGCGAACAACGGGTATCAACGCGGGTGGTGGACACCCAAAGAGAAGGAACCATCACAGGATCATAGCTCCAGTGAGATCCCTGAAGAACCTGCCAGGTATTGGAGAACCTACGCTCCAAAGCAACCATGTAGCGACGGACGTGCGCGTCCTTCTCGCTAACACGGTGACGTACCACCTCCGCGGGGTCCTCAAGCCTCTGCACCATCACTGGCCCACGCGACCGCCACCAAATAAGGTTCAGGTAAAGACGGGCTGGCTCCTTACCAAGCTGCGCCCCCCGGTAGGTAGCACCTCCCAGTACTAGCCCGGCGGAGCCCAGTCCCGGACATGGCCCATCTGATCAAGTAGGTGTCTTCCGCCGAGTCGATGACAAGGATGCAGGATAGGCATCATCGACGTCGATGCGGGAATAATTGCTTTAACTAAAAAAATAACAACAAATGTGACATGTTCAATTAGTTCTATTAATTGAACTAGTTCTTACTAAAAATAAACTTACTATAAATAAAAATAAAGTAGTTCTTACTAAAAATAAACTAGTTCAACTAGTTATATTAATTTTCTGACTAAAAATGCACTAGTTCTATTAATTCAACTAGTTCTTACTAAAAATGACCTAGTTCAACTAGTTCTATTAATTTTCTTACTAATTCTATTAAACACTACTGCCCTAGTTCTTACTAACTAATTAGATGAACCTACCAAGGAACTACTGCCCTAATTAGCATCTAATTTGATGAACCCTAACTAATTTGATGCACTCTAAAATTTGATGAACCTTAGGATCTTTAGCTAGGCAGAGGTAGGGGAGGGGGAGGAGGAGGCGTGCTCACCTCGAGTGCCGGCGGCGAGGGAGGGGTAGGCGGCGTCGAAGTAGGGGTTGGGGCTCGGGCGCGCGACGGAGGGCGGCGTCGAGGTCGAGGTCGGGGGCGGTGTCGAGGGCATGTGGAGGGCGATGGGAGAGTGTGCGGTGGCCGACGGTGATGCTGGGCGACGACGGCGGCGACATCACAGGAGTTCGATTTGGGGGAAGTGGCCGTGAGGAAGGAAGAACCGCGCGGTTAAGTCAGAAGTAGCAGTAGCGCGTTCCATGAAATGCGCCACTCTACATTAGCTATAGCTAACTTAGCTATAGCGCTGGCTGGTAAAACGCGCTACTTCTAAGTTAGCTATAGCGCCTGTTCGGAAAGCACGCTGTTGCTACACCTTTCTCCTTTATTTTTCTTTTTCATTTGTTTTCCTTCACATTTTCTTTTTTTTCCTTCCCCTTTTTCCATTTCTTTCATTTCCTTTACTTTTCCATATGTTTCTCATTTTATTTTCCCTTCATTAGCAGTAGCTCTTTCCCTGTGAAACACGCTACTACAACAACCTTATCAGTAGCGTGCTTTCCCTAAGCCCGCTACTACTATTGGTAGCCTAGCCAGAACAGTAGGGGAATTGTAGTTGTAGCGCTTCTTCCCTGGGACGCGCTACTGCTATGAACTTAGCTGCAGTGTGTTTGGATTCCACGTGCTACTGGTAAGTAGTAGTAGCGCTTGTTTTTGTCCCTCGCTACTGGTAAGATTCTATGTATATGGTTTTCCCTAGTAGTGATACCTTGATAATGTTTTGAAGAAGTTCAAAATGTACCAGTCAAAGAAAGGGTTCTTGCCGGTGTTACAAGGTGTGAAGTTGAGTCAGACTCAATGCACGACCACTTGCAGAAGATAGAGAGAAAATGAAAGTCATTCCCTATGACTCAGCCATAGGTTCTATCATGTATGCAATGCTGTGTACCAGACCTGATGTGTGCCTTGCTATTAGTTTAGCAAGGAGGTACCAAAGTAATCCAGGAGTGGATCACTAGACAGTGGTCAAGAACATCCTAAAATACCTGAAAAGAACTAAGGATATGTTTCTCGTTTATGGAGGTGACAAAGAGCTCATCGTAAACAGTTACGTCGATGCAAACTTTGACACTGATCCAAATGACTCTAAGTCACAAACTGGATACATATTTTTATTGAATGGTGGAGCTGTCAGTTGGTGCAGTTCCAAGCAGAGCGTCGTGGTTGGATCTACGTGTCAAGCAGAGTACATAGCTACTTCGGAAGCAGCAAATGAAGGAGTCTGGACGAAGGAGTTCATATCCGATCTAGGTGTAATACCTAGTGCATTGGGTCTAATGAAAATCTTTTGTGACAATACTGGTGCAATTGCCTTGGCAAAGGAATCCAGATTTTACAAGAGAACCAAGCACATCAAGAGACGCTTCAATTCCATCCGCGATCAAGTCAAGGAGGGAGACATAGAGATTTGCAAGATTCATCCAGATCTGAATGTTGGAGACCCGTTGACTAAGCCTCTCTCATGAGCAAAACATGATCATCACCAACACTCCATGGGTGTTAGAATCATTACTATGTAATCTAGATTATTGACTCTAGTGCAAGTGGGAGAATGAAGGAAATATGCCCTAGAGGTAATAATGAAGTTGTTATTTATATTTCCTTATATCGTGATAAATGTTTATTATTCATGCTAGAATTGTATTAACTGGAAACTTAGTACATGTGTGAATACATAGACAAACAGAGTGTCCCTAGTATGCCTCTACTTGACTAGCTCATTAATCGAAGATGGGTAAGTTTCCTAGCCATAGACATGTGTTGTCATTTGATGAATGGGATCACATCATTAGAGAATGATGTGATGGACAAGACCCATCCGTTAGCTTAGCATAATGATCGTTTAGTTTTTCTTCTATTGCTTTCTTCATGACTTATACATGTTCCTCAGACTATGAGATTATGCAACTCCCGAATACCGGAGAAACACCTTGTGTGCTATCAAACATCACAACGTAACTGGGTGATTATAAAGATGCTCTACGGGTGTCTCCGATGGTGTTTGTTGAGTTGGCATAGATCAAGATTAGGATTTGTCACTCCGTGTATCGGAGAGGTATCTATGGGCCCTCTCGGTAATGCACATCACTATGAGCCTTGCAAGCAATGTGTCTAATGAGTTAGCCACGTGATGATGCATTACAGAATGAGTAAAGAGACTTTCCGGTGACGAGATTGAACTAGGTATGATGATACCGATGATCTAATCTCGGGCAAGTAACATACCGATGACAAAGGGAACAACATATATTGTTATGCGGTTTGACCGATAAAGATCTTCGTAGAATATGTTGGAAACAATATGGGCATCTAGGTTCCGCTATTGGTTATTGACCAGAGATGTGACTCGGTCATGTCTACAAAGTTCTCGAACCCGTAGGGTTCGCACGCTTAACATTTGATGACGATTTGCATTATGAGTTATGTGATTTGATGACCGAAGGTTGTTTGGAGTCCCGGATGAGATCACGGACATGACGAGGAGTATCGAAATGGTCGAGACATAAAGACTCATATATTGGAAGGTTACATTCAGACACCAGAATGGTTCGGGTCATTTCAGATGATTTTCGGAGTACCGGGGGTTACCGGAACCCCCAGGGAAGTTATTGGGCCTCATGGGCCTAGTGGTGGAAGAGAGGAGGCCGACCAAGGAGTGGCGCATGCCCCCCAAGCCCAATCAGAATTGGGTTAGGGTTGGGGGGGGGGGGGCGGCCCCCGTTTCCTTCTCTCCTCCTTCTCCTTCCCTCCTTCTCCTACTAGGAATAGGAAAGAGGAGGGGAATCCTACTTGGACTAGGGAGTCCTAGTAGGCTTCCCCACCCCTGGCGCGCCCCCTTGGGCCGGCCACCTCTTCCATCCCCTCCTTTTTATACATGGCCAGGGGGCACCCGATAGACACACAAGTTGATCTTTTAGCCGTGTGCGGTGCCCCTTGTCGGTGTCAAAACCGGCGGATCTCGGGTAGGGGGTCCCGAACTGTGCGTCTAGGATCGATGGTAATAGGAGATGGGGGACACAATGTTTACCTAGGTTCAGGCCCTCTCTATGGAGGTAATACCCTACTTCCCGCTTGATTGATCTTGATGAATATGAGTATTACAAGAGTTGATCTACCACGAGTTCATAATGGCTAAACCCTAAAAGTCTAGCCTGACTATGATTATGAGGATCTATCTACGGACCTAGCCTTCCGGTTTATATAGACATAGAAGGGATCTAGGGTTACGCAAGGTTGGTTATAGAGAAAGGAATCTTCATAGTTGGTCGCCAAGCTTGCCTTCCACGCCAAGGAGAGTCCTATCCGGACACGGGTAGAGTCTTCGGTCTTTGTATCTTTACAGCCCATTAGTCCGGCCCATATCCAATAGATCGGACACCAGAGGACCCCTTAGTCCTGGACTCCCTCAGTAGCCCCTAAACTAGGCTTCAATGATGATGTGTCCGACGCGCAGATTCTCTTCGGCATTGCAAGGCGTGTACCACTTTCTGAATACCCCAAGATAGTCGTCGGATAAAACGAAGGTGTCCGGATCTGCAACACAAGTACCACACACGACTATAGGGAATATAATATTTCACGAGTTCCATCTGCTGACAACTTTTTGCAAGAGGACATCATGTCTGCCCGGTCATTGTATCAAACCGTTTTTGTCCGCCGTTCCGCGTTTCGAGATGCGGTTTTCATTGGCACGTAGGTAATACGGGAGTGTTCGGGATGTAATCTAAACACTCTTGATCCAATTTTTGGTCCTTGAAGGAGGTGTTTAGCGCGATGAACTAGGTAATCGGACTATGCGGCTTTAGCACCCTCACTTAGCCATAGGAGTTTGACAATAGAAATACATGCGCAACCCCTACTATCCGGACTAGGATGTTGTAAACACTTGATCGAGTAAGTACCAATCCCTCGCGTAATGCGAAAAAAATCTCTAAGGATTTGAGACCTCCGAAGAGCTGACCGGCTCTCGCCACATCATGAAAGTTAGTTTTCGACTTTCTCTACTAAGGTGCTCACTTGGGTAAACCAGGGGACAATCGTAGTAGTTCTCCCTTTACTACCCTAGCCGATCCAGCGGAACGTAAGGTAGTAAGCACAGGAGTCGGGCAACCCAACTATTGACCAAAGACATGATTCGGAGCCAATGCATATAGTGCTAAATTCGGGGTGCCGAACTGAACTATAAAAGTGTTCGGACTTTTGTTGCCATGTTGTGGGGCGCTATGAAGCCCCTGGCAAATTGAAACGCACCAGAGTGTACGGGCGTTATCTGATAAAGTTACCATAAAAGAAAAGACAAAAAGGAAGTAAAAGAAGAACAAGTGGTAAGCTAGAGCCGTAAAATTTGGGCCGCAAATTGTTTCTATTATAATTTCATTGGTGTGTTAAATCGCATTTATACAAGTAATGCAATAAGCAAAAGGCTATTTACTATGCCTTAACCAAGGAAGAGCTACGTGTGGGTCCTGAAAAACAGGTAAAGGGATCATTAAAGAAACCACCTAAAGATTCCCCAGTACGTCCATGCTTCTTGTCGCCTTAGTGTTTTTATCCTTCAAAAAGAATCTATGGTCAAGCCGCCAGAAAAGGCCTGTGAAAAAGAGAAAAAGAAGAAAAAAAAGGAAATAGTGAAATTATGTGTGTCCGGGGCGGTCGAGCCGTATTGCGAATCACAAGCTGATTATGCCTCCATCCGTGTCCATGGTACTTTTAGTGCGTAATTATGTACGCGCGGTACAGTTGCCGCCACTTGGTTAGGATTAGGATGGAGGCCAAATTTCTAGTCGAGCTCTTGGCGAGTTGAGCTGTCCTTCTGCAGAATGGTTTAGACTCTCTTGACAATGTCCGGGGGATCGGCCGCCGAATTGAGGTTCTGCTTGAAAAGGTCACCCTGTACCTCTGCCGCTAAGGCAGCAGTGTGCTCCTCAGTGCGGAGGGAGCGTTCCATGTTTCCATTGACTCTTCTGACGCTGCGTGGTCCGGGCATCTTGAGCTTGAGACAAGCGTAGTGTGGCACCGTGTTGAATCGAGCAAATGCGGTTCGTCCAAGCAGTGCATGGTAGCCGCTGCGAAAGGGGACGATATCAAAGATTAACTCCTCGCTTCGGAAGTTGTCCGGAGATCCGAAGACAACCTCCAGTGTGATTGATCCCGTACAGCGGGCCTCTACGCCCGATATGACTCCTTTAAAGGTAGTCTTTGTGGGTTTGATCCGTGATGGGTTAATGCCCATTTTGCACATTGTATCCTGATAGAGCAAGTTGAGGCTGCTGCCACCGTCCATCAGGACTCGTGTCAGGTGGAACCCATCAATTATTGGGTCCAGGACCAGTGCGGCTAAACTGCCGTGACAGATACTGGTCGGATGATCCCATCGATCAAAAGTGATCGGGCATGACGACCATGGATTAAATTTTGGGGCGACTGGCTCTATCACGTAGACGTCCCTGAGCGTGCGCTTGCGCTCCCTCTTGGGATGTGGGTAGCGTATATCATGTTCACCGTTTTGACCTGAGGGGGAAACTTCTTCTGTCCCCCTATGTTCGGCGGCCGGGGCTCCTCGTCGTCGTCTTTGCTTTGCGATCCCTTATCCTTGTTTTCAGCATTTAACTTGCCGGCTGACGGTGTCCTGGACTAGGGGGTACTCATCACATCGTCTCCCGATCAGTTGGATTGGGCCGAGGACCCCCATGGCCGCATACTCATGGGCTAGTTCGGACAGCTGCCGCATACAAGGAAGATTCCACAAGACTTGGCGATCAAGACAAGGACTCCACCCCACCGGCGTATTCGGCTAGGACTCTTGTTATCCTAGGCCTCTGGTGCATTATATAAACCGAGGCCAGGCTAGTCGATAGAACATACAATATATACAACAATCATACCATAGGCTAGCTTCTAGGGTTTAGCCTCCTTGATCTCGTGGTAGATCTACTCTTGTACTACCCATATCATCAATATTAATCAAGCATGAGTAGGGTATTACCTCCATCGAGAGGGCCCGAACCTGGGTAAAAAACATCGTGTCCCTTGTCTCCTGTTACCATTGATCCTAGACGCAAAGTTCGGGACCCCCTACCCGAGATCCGCCGGTTTTTACACCGACATTGGTGCTTTCATTGAGAGTTCCGTTGTGTGATCGACAAAAGGATCGATGGCTCGCCTGCAGATCAACTGCGACTTCGGCATCTTCGTCACCAGCTCGACTGGTCACCTTGGTTCGACCAAGAATTGCGCCCCGTGTTCGGATCACCATGTCTGGACGAGAGCCTTCATCAAACATCAACTCCGATCTCTATCAAGATCACGGAGGAATCATCTATGGAGCTTGGGGGCTCAACGTCAACATTGCCCTCAAGCGACCGTGCTGTTTTTCTGGACAGCGAACTCGTATCTGCCACCGCCACCTCCTCGAGTATTGCTTTGACAATCGCTTTGGTGGAATTGTGCGGAATTGAGTCTACAACAACCCTGGAAAATTTCGTCGAGTTCCGATGGAGGAATCTCTGGCAATCCACGATATACCGGAGCCCTGTCAAATCTGGACCGGAATTTGGATGAGTTTAGGGCGTGGTGTCCAGCTTCTAGCTCGGACGTCCTTTGGTAGATCCAACCGTTGATTGGCTGAGGAATTCATATATCTACCACCTCTCAAAATTTCGGCTCGATCCGACCGTCCAAACTCCGGGAACCTTCCGATTAGTGCATCACTTTTCGGATCTGTTTTCTTTGCGAAAATGAATCCGACCTGGGTTCATCTTTTTTATGAACAGAATTTCGGACATCCCTTTTGAAGGAAGTTTTGTATGGGGTATTGTGTTTTGTTCCCGAACACATCCCACTAACTGTAAGATCTTGTGAACATGATCTTCAACATCATGCTGGTGTCAAACCAGTCCGGCAATATTACTCCACGGCTGCCGAGCTGCACTAGACACGGCGTCACTTTATTGAGCCGAGCTCAACTTCTTCGGATCATCATCTCGGCAAGCCAAACAAGAGCCCGGCATCGCGAAGGATAAATCATCACCAACATCGCCGCCCCAGGGGTTACACGGAGCGGGCACACCGGCATCGCCGCACGGTCACTTCATCAAGCCGACATTGACCATGTCACGACCTGCATCGGCAGGGCCGCACTATTGCTCCTCCAAGCCGATGTCCATCACGCCGACCTACTTCGACATCTCGGCTGGACCGGGGGCTTCATCATCTCTTCATCAACCTACTCTGGTAACGGGTGTGCGGATCGAGTCCCAATTTTGGGAATCACCTTCCTTCGGATTGCTACAACAAATAAACCAGGTGCTATTAATCCCACTATTTTTTGCTTGTTTGGGTTCAATTTTTCCCAAGGAATTATTACTCCGGTTTGTCCATCATATGTACACAGGTCTATCAAATGGTGGCCGCATTAACGACGGTCGCATGGTGGTAAGGTCAGTCTCCGTACATAGTCCGGCGAACGCCGCATCCGGAACTCAGACCGACCTGTGAATTCAGGCTTTGCCACGCCCTTACCGCATCACGCCAACGCCCTGCATCGACATTGACTTCGGCGCCAGGCCATATTTCTTTTATTACTCACTTTGCATAAATTATTGATTATGCAACGTTATTATTATTATTATTACTATTATCTCCGGTTTGCACTATTTTATGTGGCACAGGAAAATGATCCAGCCGGACTATATCCTTTGGCATCACCTTGGCTGGACGGGGGGCTTCGTCAACACTTCATTACCCCATGCCGGGGACTTCGGCATTACTCTGCCAGCCTGCATTGACCGTGCTACGTCACCACTTCGGAGTGCCGAGCTCTTTGCTCCGCCACCTCGGGATCGGCTGGGGAGATGGCACCTTGTCCCGCATCAAGCTCGGACCGCGTCATCAATACCGAACACATTAACCAGCTAAGTTGCCTTCATGCTCAAAGTTTTAAATTTTTAACTTGTGTTTGGCTCGACCAAGCATTATACTTTTTTGGAAAAAAGTTGCTTGTAAAATTCTTTCCTTGTCCAAACTTTGTTTGTGACGCATAAATTCAAATACCCAATTCATTTGGGGGCTTCCCTCATGAAGCTTTTCCTCTTGCATATGATTATACTTGTACGGCTTCGTTCCTTGTTCGTGTATTACGCCACAATATGCACCATATTGACTTAAGCGATTTTCAAGCTGGGTTGCCTCGCTCCTGTGTTTACCCCTACGTTTCCGATTGTTCGGCTAGGGAGTAAAGGGAGCACCTCTGCGATTGTCACGATCGGGTCACCCGAGCCGGACCTCAGACTGGGTGAAGCCGAAAGCTAGCGCTCTTATAGTTTTCAATGATGGTCGGCACACAACGGAACTCATGAGTACAAAAAATCTATTGCACAAGTCTCATAATAACAATGAGCACCGAAGAAAGGTATCGGTGGGGGTACTATTTTCTTCGAAGATGCTTCTTACACTTTGCAGTAATATAGCATAAGTTCCCTGAGCGCGCTTTGTCTGTTATAGCCTTATGGTATGGTTGCCTGGTTATTGGAAACACCGTCGATATTCTCGACAGATGGAGTACATAACACTTTTCAGTCCTTGACCGAAGAGGGAGAAGCCGACGGTCGATTAAGACGCGTTTAAAGTTCGGTTGAACATAGATATGATATAAGTACTTCGGTACATGAAATCATTCTTTTACCCAAGTCACTTGGGGGCTCTTAAATTTATATGAGCCGTTTTATAATAAGTGTTCTTCTTCTTAGTCGTTGCAAGGTTTTATTATTATTATCTATCACTCCTTTTTTCGACACGAGTATGCGGTCACTAGCTGGGGAGCCTAATTTCTCTCTCAAAGCCGCTAGAGTTTAGTTTGCTAAACTGGCCTGATGAGAAGTACTCCGCCCTCGGGATAGGAGGTTGTTGGGGATATTACTACTGGGCATAAACCGGCCTACCTGGGCCGGATTAACTCCATCAGTAGTTCAAAGGTGTTAAAGCCCAAAGAGGTAGATAAAGGCCCAGGGCCCGTAGTCGGTTTACAACCTGTAGCCGTACATCAGCTTTGTGCATATACTTGTAATATAAGTTAGGAACAAGGAGAGACCAACCCGGATACGAGTATGAACCGGTGTTGGGACTCTCTGGACCGGCAGGCGTCACCCATGTATATAAGGGGACGACCCGGCGGCGGTTCAAGAAGAACAGAGGACAACTCGAGACATAGGCGAAGCTTGTTTGCTCCCTAGTCATCGAAACCCCATCAATTCTGTCACAACTAGACGTAGGTTTTACCTTCCTCGAAGGGGCCGAACTAGTATAAACTCTCTTGCGTCCTTGTGTCTGCTTTAACCCCTTCAAGCTAACCCGTCGCGATGGCTCCACGACTAAGTCCTTTCTCTAGGACATCTGCCGTGACAAACCCACGACAGTTGGCGCCCACCGTGGGGCTATCGCATGATGGTTTCCGGTTCTTGGAGGGCCGCTTTGAAGGACTCAAGGGCTACGCTGTAGGCCGGATGACTAAAAGTCGTTGCGGCAAACTCTACATCGACGACGCAGGCTGGGGCCCCGAGGCCGGCTCAATTGAGTACGGGTACCGGGTCCCCTTTGGTAGCATTCAAGTTTTCATTGGCAAGATCAGTGAACCGGGCCCTGAGCCGGACATCTGCCCCGACCTCGTCGAGACGGCTCAGCGTGCGCGATCTGCCCGGGTTAGACCGGCCATGAAGCATGCCTTCGTGGGAATGATCCATGGAGGGAGTTATGAGGATGTATCGGAGCTTCGCGGGGCAACTACCATTTGTTCCGGTGATGACTCTTCGACCGGAGAAACCGAAACTCTTTATCAGCTACAAGATGACCGGATTGAGAGCTGTTCCGATGGTGACAGTATTCCGAACCCCTCTGATCTGCCTAACCGGGTTGGAATATTTATGACCGGAACACAAGCAGCGCTTCACTCTTCGACAGCTGCGGCGGCGATCTCCGGTTCAGCAGCGGCAACGGCTGCCGGGGCAGGAGGCCCTGTGCGCCCGTCGGCTCAGGTTCTATCAGAACTGTTTGATGCGTTGGCTGTGCTTATGGCAGAAGTTAATCCGCCAGATCAGGACGCTCACAACACGGAGATTGCAAAGGTAAAGGAACAAATCACCCAGGCCAAAATGGATCTGGCGGCTGAGGACACCAGGATGGCCGCAGAGCGGGCCGCTTTAGATGCACAGGCCTACAGGCTTATGTTGGACCAGAGCGCGTCGCATGAAGTCATAAGGAGGAAGCACCGATCCCGCTTACCTCCGGTTTTTGAGGCCAGGGACCTTTTCAACACTCCAGGACCAAGAGCCAACAATCCGCTGGAGGGGAACCAGGCAGAAGCCCCTGGGACCGGTGCGCCAGTTCAGCCCCGTCAGATGGACCCGCCTCGTCAAAACACCGTTATACCTCGGGATGCTTTAACACCTCCGGGTCATTACTCCAACCCAATGGACAATCTTGTTGCCGCTGCTGCACGACTGGAGGCCATTCCAGTTGAAGGTGACTTGCCGCAAGTAGTAGAGATGCGACGGGTCAAGGAACTGCTGAGGACAGCTTTGGCCCAACAGGAGGCGTACTCGTACAGCCGCGACCGAATCCACTCGACCCCCCGTCCAAGCCGGAGCTATAGCAGACATATGGATGAACCAGCAGTGTCGAGTAATGAACGACGTGGAGCACCCTGTGGTAACAACCCGACGGGTAGTGCTGATGACGCTCAGGAAGGGGTGAACCGGGCCCGAGCGCGTAGGGAGGCCGAGTTAGCCGCACAACATCAGGCTCGGCAGCCCACGCCGGTTCGTCCAACCATTTCGATCGAGCCTGGTGTTACTTCTAGTTCTTTGGGGGTGCCTTGCCTCGTCCCCGCTTTACGCAACATGCGTTTACCCAAGGATTTCAAAGGCCCACGCAAGGTACCAAATTATACGGCGGATCAACCACCAGAGACATGGGTAGAGAGCTATGAGATGGCCATGGAGATGCTTGATGTGGATGACACGGCGTGTGCGAAATACTTCACCATGATGCTTGAAGGAATGGCCCGTACTTGGCTAAAAAGCTTGCCCACTAATTCTATCAGCTCGTGGGCCCCAATTACGAGCCCGTTTTATCAACAATTTCAAGGATACCTGTAAACAGCCTATGTCGATAGTGGACTTAGCGGCATGCGTCCAGGAGGAAGGAGAGTCAACGACTCATTGGGTGCGCCGGGTTTCACAAGTGTTGCACTCCTCAGACCGCATCAACGCTGACACCGCAGTATTAACCCTAGAAGGCAACTGCCGGTTTGGGCCCCTGAAGTTGAAATTGGGACGGATGAAGCGTCATTGCACCGACATGGGAACCCTCATGGCCGCTTTGGTAAAATATGCTGATTCTGATAGTACCAAGGATCCCGAGTCTGATGATGACAAGACAGGGAAGGGGAAGAAGAACAGCAGCTCCAAAGGTCAGCGGCATCACTGGGTAGGCAATGGCGGAGGAGGCAAGCGTAAAGCGGATGGCAACATGGATTTTGTGGCTAATACCAACATACAAGACAATGGCCAGCGGCGCAAGGGCAGGCCGAAAAATCGTAGTGGAGCGCCCAACCCCAACCCAAACCCCCTGAACTATTTGCTAAACTAGCCCTGTCCAAAACATGGGACGAAGGAGGAGCCAGCAAACCACCTTTGGAAGGATTGTTTTATTATGCAGGAGTTCAAGAATTCCAATAATTTCTGGTATGATCACGGATCTGGTGGCGGCTCAGGATCCTGGCCGGGTTACGGTGGAGGAAGTTCCGGTTTACGATTTAATGGTAATCCGGGCGAGCATAATGGTCAAAATAGTCAGAACAACCAGGGTGGTTACAACCAACAGCAACAACAGTCAGGTTACCAGAGCAACCCAAAGCAGTTGAGTAGTGGGCAGTACCATGTCTTTACCACTAGCTTGGACAAGCGAGACCGGAAGGTTCAGAGGCGGGCAGTCAACTCTGTTGAACCGGCCACACCCCGTTATCTACGTTGGTCTGAATAGCCAATACATATGGAGCAGAGAGGATCACCCACTCCAGGTCGATAATCCGGGTCAGTTGGCTCTGGTGGTGGCGCCTCAGGTGGGAGGTTACAAATTCACCAAGGTGCTCATGGATGGAGGGAGCAGCATTAACATCCTATACTATGAGACCTTCCGTCGTATGAGACTAACAGATAAGAATCTCAAACCGTCCAATACAGTATTCCATGGTGTAGTGCCTGGCAGATCAGCATATCCCGTTGGTAAGATAGCTCTTGAAGTGGCCTTTGGGGATGATCATGATTCCAGGTCGGAGACATTAACGTTTGAAGTGGTGAAAATCCAAAGTCCATATCATGCCCTGTTTGGGCGTCCGGCATACGCCAAGTTTATGGCTCGGCCCAGTTATGTGTATTTGCAGCTCAAGATGCCGGGTCACAAGGGGACAATAACGGTTCACGGAAGCCGCAAAATCGCTTTGGAATGCGAGGAAGGAGATGCGGCTTATGCAGAGTCGGTTTGTGCCACCGAGGAGTTGAAATACTATAAAGACAATGTTGATCCGGCGGACATGACTCCGTTGAAGAAGCCAACTACGGAACACGATCCGGCCTTGAAGTTCAAATCGGCAGCACAAACTAAGCTGGTTGACTTCGTACCTGGTGATTCATCCAAGCAGTTCAACATCAGTGCCAACTTGGATCCAAAATAGGAAAGCGCGCTCATCGAGTTCATCCGTGAGAATCGGGACATTTTTGCATGGAAACCCTCTGACATGCCAGGTGTACCGAGGCAACTCACTGAGCACACACTTAATGTGGATCCTAAATATAAACCGGTGAAATAGTTCCTCCGCCGGTTTAACGAAGAAAGACGCAAGGCAATTGGAGAAGAGGTAGCCAGGCTCTTAGCAGCTGGCTTTATTATTGAAGTTTTTCACCCTGAGTGGCTTGCCAATCCGGTGCTGGT
This sequence comes from Triticum urartu, assembly GCF_003073215.2. Classification (NCBI taxonomy): domain Eukaryota; kingdom Viridiplantae; phylum Streptophyta; class Magnoliopsida; order Poales; family Poaceae; genus Triticum; species Triticum urartu. Next base: position 172,088,924 of record NC_053022.1, on the reverse strand, counting down.
CCTTAAGAAAAACGGCACCTGGCGCATGTGTGTAGATTACACAGATCTTAATAAGGCTTGTCCAGCAGATCCTTTCGCCCTCCCCCTTATTGATCAAATCATTGATGCTACGGCGGGTTGTGAGTGTTAAAGTTTTTTGGACGCATATTCTGGCTATCATCAGATCAAGATGGCAGTTAAGGACCAGGAGAAGACGGCATTCATAACTCCCTTTGGAGCCTTCTGCTATGTGTCTATGCCTTTTGGGCTCAAAAGTGCCCAGGCAACTTATCAACGGTGTGTATAAAATTGTCTTCACAAACAAATTGGCCGTAATGTACATGCTTACGTGGATGATATAGTAGTTAAATCCAGGGAGAAGGAGACTCTGATTGACGATTTGAAGGAAACCTTTGATAACCTAAGGACGTACAAGATGATGCTCAATCTAGAAAAGTGTGTCTTTGGTGTACCGGCGGGCAACTTATTGGGTTTTCTGGTGTCCAACAGGGGAATTGAGTCTAATCCGGAGAAGATCACAGCCATCACCTCCCTAGCTAAACCGAAGTTTATCAATGATGTTCAACGCCTGGCAGGCTGGATTGTCGCATTAAGCCGGTTTATCAGCCGCCTTGGGGAGAAGGCGATCCCTTTATATCAGATGTTAAATAAGACGGATCAGTTCATCTGGAGTTCTGCTGCGGATGAAGCATTTGAGGACTTAAAGCGGCAATTGGCCAATCCGCCTATGCTCACTGCTCCCATTGACAAGGAGCCGTTACTGCTATATGTTGCTGCTAATGCTCATGCGGTCAGTGTGGCTATTGTGGTGGAGCGAAAGGAGACAGGTAAGGAGCATCCGGTTCAACGTCCGGTCTATTATATCAGCGAGGAACTCATTGAGTCCAAGCAAAGGTATCCGCATTGGCAGAAGCTGGTGTACGGAGTTTTTATGGCAAGCCGGAAGCTTAAGCAATACTTCCAAGGGCACCCAATTACAGTGGTCAGTTCTGCTCCTTTGGGGGATATCATCCAGAACCGGGAAGCAACTGGCCGGATTGCAAAGTGGGCTATAGAGCTGGGACCGTACGGTTTGAAGTATGTGCCCCGAACAACGGTTAAGTCTCAAGCACTTGTTGATTTCATCAATGATTGGACGGAAATGCAAGCACCTGAAGAAGAGCCGGATCATACGTATTGGACCATCCATTTTGACGGATCCAGGCAGTTGGAAGGCTCGGGGGCTGGAGTCGTATTAACTTCCCCATGAGGTGATAAGTTTTGTTATGTTCTCCGTTTAATGTTCCCTTGTACTAACAATGCATCTGAGTATGAAGCCTTGCTCCATGGTCTCCGGATGGCTAAAGAGATGAATCTAAGTCGAGTTAAGTGCTTCGGTGACTCGGACCTTATGGCTCAGCAAGTGTCTGGCACTTGGGATTCCAAGGACCCACTCATGGCAGCATATCGTCGGGAGGTGGATCTTGTTGCAGGTTATTTCCGAGGCTATCAGGTGGACCACGTGGACCGGCGGAAAAATGAAGCGGCGGACGCTTTAAGCCGGCTGGGCTCTCAGCGCAAACCGGTCCCGCCCAATGTTTTTCTGGATGTGGTGCACAATCCGTCGGTGAAGATCCCTGGTGAAGAGGATTTGGCTATTCCTGATCCGGAGGCTCAATTGGTGGCAGTTCTTCATGTTATTCCGGATTGGACGCTTCCTTACCTGGCGTACAAGAACCGGGGCGAGTTGCCAGAAGATGAGATTCTGGCCCGGCAGATAATCCGGCGATCCAAGTCCATGGCTATCATCAACGGTGAGTTGCATCATTGCAGTGTGTCAGGAGCTTTTCAACGTTGTGTGTCTCCTGAAGAAGGCCGTGAAATTTTGCGTGAGATCCACGAAGGAGATTGTGGTCACCACGCCGGTTCAAAGTCTCTGGTGGCTAAAGCGTTTCGCCATGGTTTCTATTGGTTAACTGCTCATGCTGATGCGAAGGATCTGGTCAGACGATGTGATGGTTGCCAAAGGTTTTCAAGACGTGCTCATGTACCGGCTCAAGAATTGAGGATGATTCCAATTACTTGGCCGTTTGCGACTTGGGGGCTGGATATGGTTGGGCCTTTCAAAAGGTCCAAAGATAAGAAGACCCACCTCCTGGTGGCGGTGGACAAGTTTACAAAGTGGGTGGAGGCAGAACCTGTTAGCAAATGTGATGCGGCCACGGCGGTTCAGTTCATCAAAAAGGTGATTTTCCGGTTTGGATTTCCGCACAGTATTATCACAGATAACGGTACCAATTTGTCCAAAGGTGCTATGAAGGAGTTCTGCGAACGGGAGCACATCCGGCTCGACGTTTCATCGATGGCACATCCACAGTCCAATGGTCAAGCAGAAAGAGCTAATCAAGAGATCTTGAGAGGCATCAAGCCCCGGCTCACAGTTCCTTTGCAGAGAATGCCGGGTTGTTGGGTAGAAGAATTACCATCTGTGTTATGGAGCATCAATACAACACCCAACAGATCAACAGGATACACACCGTTCTTCATGGTTTATGGAGCGGAGGCGGTTCTCCCCAGTGATATCCGTCATGATTCACCGCGTGTCACGGCTTATATTGAAGCGGACAACGAGACAGCACGGCAAGATGCCTTGGACCGGTTGGATGAAGAGCGTGACATCGCAGCCGCCCGATCGGCGATTTACCAGTAGGATCTTCGTTGTTATCATAGTCGTCAAATCAGAACCAGAGCCTTTCAGGAAGGAGATTTGGTGCTTCGGCTCATCCAAGATCAGACTGGTATGCATAAGCTATCCCCACCTTGGGAGGGGCCTTTCATGGTCAGCAAGAATCTACACAACGGGTCGTACTATCTGATTGATATTCGAGAGCATCAGGACTCACGTACATCAGAGGAGGAGACTAGCAGACCATGGAATATAGCTCATCTTCGGCCTTACTATACCTGAGCCATTGGCCATACTTATGTACATATTATGACAATGTATATATTATGATAATAAACCAGAACCTCAGCTAAAGCGGGGTATCTATTCTTTTACATCATGTGAGGTTACACGGAGTTGCTCTAAAGCGGCCTCCGGTTTACCCCTTGAGTTCGCTTTGCTAAAAGCATTGTGTTATATCACTTGGAGGATTGGTCGTGTCCGAACCAATACCATGCCTCTTGATAGGCGAAAGCCACCAGATCACTTGGGGACTTGGTCATGTCTGAACCAGTCATGCCTCTTGATCGGCCTAAGGCCACAGAATCACTTGGGGGCTTGGTCGAACCCGAACCATGACCATGCCATTTGGTCGGCATAAATGCCACAAGAATCACTTGGGGACCTGGCTAACTAGAACCATAGTTACACCTAACGGGAGCTTGGTCGTGTTTGACCATGGTTACGCCATTTGATCACCTTAAATAAATCTTTTTTGGCAAACGTTTTTGTCGTTGCTTTTGCTTCATACTTTTCTTTGAAGGGTTTTTTTTTTGCTTTTTTATTGTGTTCTTTAAACCACCAAAGTTTTTTAACCAATCAAATTGACGGAACACAGTTCACGTCAATCCGGAGACTATTTTCCCGGTTTGATCCTTGTTGTTAACATCCTCTTACGGAGTAACACGGTGTTTATCATAACCCGGCACGGTTTTATTATAAGCTGGCACAATATGGAAGGAATTATTAGTACTCAAATTTTGGGTTATCACCCTTACTACAAAAAGTTGGTAAAACCAACGATGTGATTCAATGTCACAGGTATGATATATTTCATATTTGATTATACATATATACAGGAGTCGTTATTTCCTCCAACAGTGTGGGTTTACAAAACTCCGCTTCAAGGTTGGCCAAGCCAACTTCACACTCAACGGTGGCAGGTATTATGTATCGCAAATTTTTTTGATCATATATACTTAAAATTTTTGTTTTGGATGTTTTGACTTTATATGTACAGACATCATATTCCGCTTGACGGTACAACCGCGGTGGCACTTAACGAATTTCTTATTTCAGAAAGTATTTTGGAAAGTTCATTACGACAGGAAGAACACGTTATGCACGAAGGCATATCAAACATCAAAGGTATTAGCTAGCCTATTACAAGGCAACATGGTGCCCATAATAACATAATTGTTTTTCACAAAGGAGAGACAGTTTTAAAACCGGCTTCCGGTTTAAGATTGGCCACCAGCCTGGCCCGATGGTTGTGGGTCATCCTGCGCCGCTTCAGCTTCCGTTTCTCTACCCAGTGGCTGGAAATCCGTAGTTGTCCAGTCGATTCCCATTAATGCTTGAAAAATAGCTTCGTCGTGGATTAGCGAAGACGGATCAATATCGGGAGCGTAAGTATGCTTACGGATTGGAGGGATCAGGTTTTCCGATTCATGGATTGGTGCAGCTATTCGCTTGTTCTGGCTGTCATATTTGGCTTGATAATGAGACAAATCTGCCTCTTCAGCCAGTTGACAAGCTAGCGGACGTACCTCCCGGTTTATGGCTCGCAAATCCGCTTCACCAAATTCTGACCCGTCTCCCTTCAAGCTGGGATAACCCTGAGCCGCTTCAACAGGATCAAAATCCGGCACCCAGGCTTTTGCCCAGATTAAAGCATTGATTGAACCGGTTCAAGCATCAGATTTCTTCAGCTCTTCAACCGGGCAGGAAGAACTGACAGTTTCATCAGAGTATCTTGAATCAAATTGGGCGCCGGTTTGTTATGAGATGCGGTGCAGATGATCCGCTGGGTACCAGTGTACAATTGTTCAACTAAGGTATAGGTGGCTTTCAGTTTCCTCCGCACATCTGACCCCAAGTGACCAATGCGCGTCCCTGAAATACCATAAAGGGTTAATAAACCGGCGACCCTGTAAAGAAGGCAGAACCAATTCAGAAGGCAAGATGGCTTACCAAAGATAGCAGTGGTCATGGCATGAACGTGCCGCTTTATGCTGGTCAGTTCATCTGTCACTGGTTTTAATGCAGCCTCGGCATCCTCTACTCGTTTGGTCAAAGCAGACTTTTCAGTGGCCCAATCCGCCCGTTTCTTCTTGAAGTTCTCCTTAAGTTGTTCCTTGGCGCTTAAGGCACTGGCCAATTCCTCTTTTGCTTTGGAGGTTTCAGCTTGTTGGGTTTTCAAGTTTTCTTGAAGATCAACGACTTGGTTTTCTTTCGCCTTCAGCTCCGCCTGCAGGCAGACAGATATATGTTTCAACAAATCGGTAGAAGGATTCAAGTGCCAACCACATAACAAGTTATGTGCTTAACACTTGGGGGCTAATGCATATTCGATCTTCATCTTTCAATGGTTTACAAAGTCCCAAGCTCAATACAAGTATTCAACTTGGCACTTGGGGGCTAATGCATATTCGATCTTCATCTTTCAATTGTTTACAAAGTCCCAAGCTCAATACAAGTATTCAACTTGGCACTTGGGGGCTAATGGCTATTTGATCATATGTATTCTGATGCGGTAGTTTCATTTACTTAAAGTACCGGTTTAACTACGCTAAGTTGAACCGACCCTTGGGGACTACATCAGCAAATTTCAAAGCATCAAGATTCAAATTATTAAGTCCCGGTTTGAAAGAATATTTCAAATCGGCCCTTAGGGGCTAGGAGAGTCAACAAGAATGAAAGCATACAAGCAAGAAGGAGCATGTGGAAGTTACCTCATATTTATCCTTCATCATATTAACCAGACCGACTTCACAGTCACGGCTAGTATACAGCCGGTTCAGATAGCCGGAATGGATATCTCGAGCGCTCAGAGCAGCGTAAGCCGTCAGATCAGCATTCCACTTGCCTTTGCCAAAAGCAGCTAATTCCTCCTTGGCAGAATGTTTGGATAAAGCGACAGGGTTGCTTGGCTCAGTATGGCCAGTGCCAGTAATGACAACTTCATCATCATTCGTACCGCCGGTTTGCACTGGAGCTGTTGGCTTGTCAGTAGGTTTCGCGAGACCGGTGGAGCTTTCAACCCGGAGGGAACCTGTGGGCTGATGGATAGGACCTGAGGTATCAGTATGTCTTTCCTCAGCAGTAAGATCATCATCTGGCTGCGGTGGATCATTGGGAATATCCTCAGGAATAGCCGCTTCAAGATTGGGTGTTGTGCCTGGTTCAAGAATGACATCTTCTTCGGCCGCTTTATCCAGGCGGGCCTTCTTGCTCGGCCTAGGTTTGGCCCTGAGAAAAATAACAAAATTAAATACATCATATGTTCTAAGGCAATATACTGCAAACATCACAATAAATATAGCTTACCCAAGCACCGTTTTGAGCGGTGGGAGCTGAGTAGCCGACGACTCGCCAGAAGATGAGTGGGAAATAGCCTGATAATCAGAGTCAGACGGATTAAGAGGTTGACGAAAGCAGCCCGCTTTAGGACAAGTATTGACAAGCGAATTAGAGACCTCGGAATGACGTTTCCGAACCGGACTGTTCGGTAAACCGGCAGAGGTAACTACCTGGCCGCTGTGCCGGGTGGTGCGGCGAGCTTCATGTTGTTGAGTCTTCATAAGAAGTTTAGGATCCAAATAAGCAAGAGGATGAGAAAATTTAACTTTCCGGTTTGCCTGACGGATTTTTTGTGAAGGCAAAGTTTCTGAATCGGAAGAGAGAATAATTACCTCTGCAACATCCGCATGGCTGGCTTCGGCATCATCCTGACAAATATCATCATCAATAAGATGCATGAAAAATAAACCAAGTGAGTCAAGCTCTACCTCAAAGTCCGGATTATCCACCTCGTCATCAAGGGCCGGATTAGAAGATGCAGTGGTTCTTTTCCGGTGGGCAGTCTTCTTCACAGCTTTAGTTTTTTGCCGGGTTGCTCTTTCCGGTTTATCTGTTTTCTTTGGTTTCTCCTACGGCAGCTTTTTGCTCCAAAACGGATCATCACCCTGATTATGCAGACACTGATATTAGAAACAATGGCCAGACTTATCGATAACAGATTCAGCAAAGAGAAAAATCAAAGTCTTACAGCTGGCGGTTTGTTGGTGGCGCAGAAGGGAAGCAGGCCAGTTCTAGCGCAGATGTGCTCTGGCTCATTCAGTATCTTACGCACAGCCTCCGTGATTTCTTCACTGGACAGCTGGAGTCTTGAATGTCGCAGTGGGTCATCCACACTATCAGTATATTCGCACATCAAACCGGAGCGCTGACTAAGGGGCAGTATGCTCCATGATATCCAACAGCGAGCAAGGTCAACCCCTGTTAAACCGTTGGCCACAAAGGCTCTGAGCTTTGACAGCTGGGGAGCATATTTGCTTCTCTCCTGGGCAGTCAATCGTTGAGGAAAAGGATGGTTATTGCTGAGCCGCTCCGGACGAAAACCAGGCAAGGGATTCTCACCAACAGGGGAGGTGTCTTTGCAGTAGAACCATGTCTGATTCCACTCCTTGGGGTGACTGTGCAGCTTGGCATGAGGGTATGTGACCTCTTTCCTTTTTTGAATCGCCATGCCACCCAACTCCATATTAGAGCCATCAGTAAACTCAGTACGGCGGTTTAGATGGAAAAGATCTTTGAATAATTCCACTGTGGGCTCCTCTTGAAAGAACACCTCACAGAGCACTTGGAAGTGGCACATATTTGTAACAGAGTTGGGGCCAGTGTCTTGCGGATGGAGTTGGAAATCAGCTAGAACATCCCGGTAAAATTTAGAACCGGGCGGTTTAAAACCCCGGGCTAAGTGGTCTACGAAGACAACAACCTCTCCTTCTCGAGGTGTGGGGGGCATTCTTTGCCAGGAGCCCTCCAATGGATGGTGTCTTTGCTGCCCAAGGCGCCAATCAGGACTAAATCGTCGAGTTGATCCTCTGTGACGCGAGAAGGGACCCAATTGCACTCATACACTTGCTTGGCCATGATGAAATCTACAAGGTACATTGATATGTGCAACATTAAACCGGAAGCAGATCTATCTAAACCGGAGTTTTATGAAGCAACAACATATGGCGGTTCAACAAGGGGACTAATGGCATATACCGGTTTGGAAAATTTTCTATCAGGTTAAACTGCCTGATCTAAACATTGAAGCAATTGAGATTGCGGATGGTTAAGTATGCAGAAACAAGTTTCACAAGGTCTTGTTACGGCGTTGGATCTGAAGCAAGTTCAGAAAATAAGAAAAATAGTCGAAGATCAAAGCAGAACAGTATTGAATCAATGGGCAGAAGTATATGTGAGATCTACGGTTTTGGGCAGGAAACTAATGGCGGATACTAAAAGTTACTGCTACACAAAGCAAGGGTTCACATGTGCATCCAGGGGCTAATACATGAGTATGAACAAGTGATGAACACTGCAAGAACACGAAGCCCTAGATCGGATCTATGTTGAGAAGAACAGAAGACCTACCAGAGCTGAGGAAAACGCGGAAGGTCGCCGCGGCTTTCTGGCGCGTTCAAGTTGATGCAGCGGCCAAAGGTGATGCAGAAGACGACGGCGGCGGCGGAGCTCTGAGACTGGCGACGCGAGGAAGACGAAGAGGAAGGGCACGAAGGGAAGAAAAGAAATGACCCTTCGGGCCTATTTATAAGGCAAAGGACATGTGTCAGGCGCGGGAATCAAGGGACCGCAGATTTTGGAAGTAGGGCGGTCACCTCGGTCATTGTGAATATATTAAACAAGAAGATATCATGGATGTTTTCTTTATGACAGATGATGTCACGCCGGTTTACAACAAGCAGAGAAGATGACGTCACGGCAGTTCAACAACTACAAGAAGATGTTGAAGACGAAGATTTTTGCTAAGGATTGACATGAACCTGTTCAAATCAATCTGGGGCCTAATGTTGGGGATATTACTACTGGGCATAAACCGGCCTACCTGGGCCGGATTAACTCCATCAGTAGTTCAAAGGTGTTAAAGCCCAAAGAGGCAGATAAAGGCCCAGGGCCCGTAGTCGGTTTACAACCTGTAGCCGTACATCAGCTTTGTGCATATACTTGTAATATAAGTTAGGAACAAGGAGAGACCAACCCGGATACGAGTATGAACCGGTGTTGGGACTCTCTGGACCGGCAGGCGTCACCCATGTATATAAGGGGACGACCCGGCGGCGGTTCAAGAAGAACATAGGACAACTCGAGACATAGGCGAAGCTTGTTTGCTCCCTAGTCATCGAAACCCCATCAATTCCATCACAACTAGACATAGGCTTTACCTTCCTCGAAGGGGCCAAACTAGTATAAACTCTCTTGCGTCCTTGTGTCCGCTTCAACCCCTTCAAGCTAACCCGTCGCGATGGCTCCACGACTAAGTCCTTTCTCTAGGACATCTGCCGTGACAAACCCACGACAGAGGTTGAAGCCGTAGGCTGACCCGCTCGAATTCTTGAGATAGGACGTATCATGTTAAAGCACGACAGAAGCACTTCTTTTTTCTACGACCAACTTTGGGATTGGCACCAAACACTTGATCTTGTTCGGATGTCATGTTTTTACTGATGTTTCTTGGTTTTCCAAGCTTTTTGGCACTTTTAAACTATTTGTGCTTTTCCAACATTAGTCTCGCAGTGCAACGCCAGACACCTTTAGGGATTCGGCAAAAACATTCTCAGATATTGCTATATATGCATCGGTTTTGAATTGAGTCTTCGGTCAATAGTTGGGTTGCCCGGCTCCTGCACTTGCCTCCTACGTTCCATTTTGTTTGGCTAGGCGTGCAAAGGGAGAACCGCTGCGATTGTGCTTCCAGCTCAAATGGTTAAGCACCTCAGTGGAGAAAGCCAAAAACTGACTGTCACAATAAGCGTAAACTGGTCAGCGATCCGATGACTATGTTAAGTGACGGGCCGTTCATAACATTGGCCGAAGTGTTTACGGCTTTACCCCGACTGTCGCCCAACACTACCGGGGGCTATTAACTGGCCTCCCAAACTAAATCCTCGATATTTTGCTCTTACATTAGAGCTGAGGTTTAATGATCATGCTTAGCATGACAACCCAAAGAAAGGAACCGATAGCGGGACTATTTTCTTTGGAAGACATTTCTTCTGTTAAATAGTAATATAACTCTCTGCGTACCTTTGTTTATAAAACTGTATGGCCAGATTGCCTTGTTTGTTGTAAATCTTTGCCCTCATAAAGGCTTTATAAAGTAGGACAAACACTCCTCGGCTACTGGCCGAGGAGGTGGAAGCCGATGGTCGGTCAACAAAGTTTTGTACAATGCGGATCCGAGCATTAATGACATAAAGTACTTGGATACATAGAGTCATTACACATAATTTGTGATTTTACTATGGATATTGATCCTTAATTCGGCCACCCGTGCCCGCATTAAGGCTCGGGGGCTACTGGGCTTCGGGCTTATTATTTACAAATATTAAAGGGGCACATTGATCCCCTAATCTGGTGTTGCCACCCGACCAGTGTCTCGGGGGCTACTGCATTGCTTGTCCAATGCAGAAAATTGTATGTGCAATATAGTTTCCGAGGAGATTTTGATCCTCAGGTTGGTCGGCCGCACCCAACCTGAGTCTCGAGGACTGAGCATGCCGCTTTTAGTGTCCCGAAGTATTCTGCAGAGCTTGGACTTGATCCTCAGGCCGATTTTGCAAATCAACCTGAGTCTCAGCGGCTACTGGGATCAGCGGTCTTACGTCATCCTTCAGGTGCATCTCGGGTTTTAGACCGATACACACCTTGAGAGCTACTGGCTATATATCTCGGAAGAGAATAAATTGCACCAATAAAAAATATTGACAAAAAATCGGCCCATAGTCGGGGTGGTGCGCCACCTCGGAAGCAGTTCGGCATAAAGCTTGGGCGCTAGTGGCTGGCTCCATAGAGGGCATTTCCGGCATTAAGCTCGGCTAAACTCCTTCAACTTTTTTGAACCAAGGTGATATGACACCTCGGATATAGTCCAGCATTGGAGCCTGGACACAGTCCGGCGTTGGAGCTCGGATATATTTTGGCGTTGGAGCTCGGATATACAGTCCGGCGTTGGAGCTCGGATACATAGTCTAGCGTTGGAGCTCGGATACATTCCGGCGCTAGAGCTGGGAAGCGGTCCGGCGTTGGTGCTCGGCCGCAAAAGATACCTCGAATGCAGTCCGGCGTTAGAGCTCGGACGCAAGAGGACACTGCCTCCCGGGAACAACTTCAAACCCGATTTGTGGCATAAAAATAACAAGGCATTGATAAAGGCCGGAAACTTAAAGGGGCTCCTCGGATACCCGACGTGTAAACTCGCCGAATGCAATTCGGCGATCCTCAAGATCGAAGATGAGAAGATTTGTTGAACTAGTTTTCAAGACCGTCGACCGAAGATGAAGAATAGTCCGGAAGAATCGAGGAGCGTCCCTAACTTGAAGACCGGTTCAGGGGGCTACTGACGGTGTCCTGGACTAGGGGTTACTCATCACATCGTCTCCCGATCAGTTGGATTGGGCCGAGGACCCCCATGGCCGCATACTCATGGGCCAGTTCGGACAGCTGCCGCATACAAGGAAGATTCCACAAGACTTGGCGATCAAGACAAGGACTCCACCCCACCGGCGTATTCGGCTAGGACTCTTGTTATCCTAGGCCTCTGGTGCATTATATAAACCGAGGCCAGGCTAGTCGATAGAACATACAATATATACAACAATCATACCATAGGCTAGCTTCTAGGGTTTAGCCTCCTTGATCTCGTGGTAGATCTACTCTTGTACTACCCATATCATCAATATTAATCAAGCAGGAGTAGGGTATTACCTCCATCGAGAGGGCCCGAACCTGGGTAAAAAACATTGTGTACCTTGTCTCCTGTTACCATCGATCCTAGACGCACAGTTCGGGACCCCCTACCCGAGATCCGCCAGTTTTGACACCAACACCGGCCTATTTAAAACCCCAACAATCTCTATTGGTATGATTGGGTGGTTTTTCTGGGGTGCCATGAATCTGGCACGGATGATCAAGTATGTGGTCCAAGCTAGATGGGCTCGAATTGTTCTTTTTGAGCAGCTTCTTCCGCTGACCGAACTTAGAGCAACTGAATCCGGCATTGACCGCCATATCCTCGGTGTTGTCATTGTTGTTTCGATGCTTGTATCTATTGCGTCGAGACTTGTCATTGCTATTTTTAGCTTCAGGGGTGCCGACATCGTTTGCATTGTTCTTGCTACGGGCCAGCCAACTATCTTCACCCGCACAAAAGCGGGTCATGAGTGCCGTGAGGGCCGCCATGGACTTTGGTTTCTCTTGGCCGAGGTGGCGGGCGATCCATTCATCGCGGATGCTGTGTTTAAAGGACGCTAGGGCTTCGGCGTCCGGACAGTCGAAGATCTGGTTCTTTTTAGTTAAGAACCTAGTCCAGAATTTCCTGGCGGACTCTCCGGTCTGTTGAACTATATGGCTTAAGTCATCAGCGTCCGGAGGTCAAACATATGTACCTTGGAAGTTGTCAAGAAAGGCTTCTTCCAAGTCCTCCCAACTGCCGATGGAATTTTTGGGCAGGCTGTTCAACCAGTGCCGGGCTGGTCCTTTGAGTTTTAGGGGGAGGTATTTAATGGCATGAAGGTCGTCGCCGCGGGCCATATGAATATGGAGAATGAAGTCTTCAATCCATACCACGGGGTCTGTGGTTCCATCATATGATTCTATATTCACGGGTTTGAACCCTTCTGGGAATTCATGTTCCATAACTTCGTCGGTGAAGCAATGAGGGTGTGCGGTGCCTCTATATCGGGCCGTATCGTGACGTAGCTCTGATGGAGTCCGCCTGCGGCTTTTATCCCGTGCATGACTAGGTTAGTCACGTCCGAATAGGTGGCCGTCGTCGCGTGTCGGGGCACGTCCTCGCGATCCGTAGATCGATCTGGTGTGTCCTGCTTTATTGTTCAGGTCATGTCGAAGGTCATATGTATGACCGCGAGCTGATTTACCTCTGCCGTTGCGATGAGGTGGGGCGGGCTGGTGTTCGGCTTGAGTTACCGTTTTATCCTGACCACATGGTGGTCGGTCAGCCACATTGCGCGATGGTGGAATCTGTTCCGGCGCCTCGTCATCGAACTAAGGTAGCAATTTGCGCTTCGGGTAGCTTTTGGCTGGGCGATTGAGGCCGTATTCTTCGGCTGCTAGGACATCGGTTCATTTATCGTTGAGCAGATCTTAGTCAGCTTGAAGCTGTTGCTGCTTCTTTTTCAGGCTCCTTGCAGTGGCTATTAGCTGGCGCTTGAAGCACTCCTACTCAAGAGGTTCCTTAGGCACGATGAGATCCTCAGTGCCAAGGCTCGCCTCATCCTCGGAGAGCGGAAGGTAATTACTGTCCTCCGAGTCTTCGTGCGTGGCCTGTTTACCAGGGCTATCCTGCCCATCTTCCCGTTCGTCCTGTTCAATAGCTGCATCAACGTGGTCTCGAATCCGTCGAAGATCAAGTCTCCACGGATATCTGCGACGTAGTTTAAGCTTCCGAATCTGACCTGGTGGCCAGGGGTGTAACTTTCGATCTGCTCCAGATGGCCAAGCGAGTTGGCGCGTAGTGCGAAGCCGCCAAACACGAAGATCTGTCCGGGAAGGAAGGCTTCCCCTTGGAAAGCATCGTTGTAGATGATTGAAGGAGCCATCAAACCTTTTGGGGACGATACAGTGGAACTCTCAATGAAAGCACCAATGTCGGTGTCAAAACCGGCGGATCTCGGGTAGGGGAGTCCCGAACTGTGCATCTAGGATCGATGGTAACAGGAGACGGGGGACACAATGTTTACCCAGGTTCAGGCCCTCTCTATGGAGGTAATACCCTACTTCCTACTTGATTGATCTTGATGAATAAGAGTATTACAAGAGTTGATCTACCATGAGATCGTAATGGCTAAACCCTAAAAGTCTAGCCTGACTATGATTATGAGGATCTATCTACGGACCTAGCCTTCCAATTTATATAGACACAGAAGGGATCTAGGGTTACACAAGGTCGGTTACAGAGAAAGGAATCTTCATAGTTGGTCGCCAAGCTTGCCTTCCATGCTAAGGAGAGTGCTATCCGAACACGGGTAGAGTCTTTGGTACTTGTATCTTTACGGCCCATCAGTCCGGCCCATATCCAATAGATCGGACACCCGAGGACCCCTAGTCCAGGACTCCCTCACCCCCCTCCACACTTACACACCTCGGTCATATCGTTGTAGTGCTTAGGTGAAGCCCTGTGTTGGTAACTTCATCATCACCGTCACCACGCTGTCGTGCTGACGGAACTCTCCCTCGGCCTCAACTGGATCAAGAGTTCGAGGCACATCATTGAGCTGAACGTGTGCTGATCACGGAGGTGCCGTGCGTTTGCTACCTCTTGAGCACTGCGTTGGTTTTCCCCGAAGAGGAAGGAACGATGCAGCAAAGTAGCGTAAGTATTTCCCTCAGTTTTTGAGAACCAAGGTATCAATCCAGTAGGAGGCTACGCGCGATTCCCTCGCACCTGCACAAAACAAATAAATCCTCACAACCAACGCAAATAGGGGTTGTCAATCCCTATATGGCCACTTACAAGAGTGAGATCTGATAGATATGATAAGATAACAGATTTGGTATTTTTATGATAAAGATGCAAAGTAAAATAAAGGCAAAGTAAATAGCAACGGAAATAACTAAGTAGTAGGAGATCAATATGATAAAGATAGACCCGGGGGCCATAGGTTTCACTAGTGGCTTCTCTCAAGAGCATAAGTATTCTACGGTGGGTGAACAAATTACTGTTGAGCAATTGACAGAATTGAGCATAGTTATGAGAATATCTAGGTATGATCATGTATATAGGCATCACGTCCGAGACAAGTAGACCAACTCCTGCCTGCATCTAATACTATTACTCCACTCATCGACTGCTATCCAGCATGCATCTAGAGTATTAAGTTAAAAACAGAGTAACGCCTTAAGCAAGATGACATGATGTAGAGGGATAGACTCATGCAATATGAAGAAAACCCCATCTTGTTATCCTCGATGGCAACAATACAATACGTGCCTTGCTGCCCTTACTGTCACCGGGAAAGGACACCGCAAGATTAAACCCAAAGCTAAGCACTTCTCCCATTGCAATAAAGATCAATCTAGTAGGCCAAACCAAACTGATAATTCGAAGATACTTGCAAAGATAACCAATCATACATAAAAGAATTCAGAGAAGATTCAAATATTATTCATAGATAGACTTGATCATAATCACACAATTCATCCGTCTCAACAAACACACCGCAAAAAGAAGATTACATCGAATAGATCTCCACAAGAGAGGGGGAGAACATTGTATTGAGATCCAAAAAGAGAGAAGAAGCCAACTAGCGACTAGCTATGGACTCGTAGGTCTGAGGTGAACTACTCACACTTCATCGGAGAGGCTATGGTGTTGATGTAGAATCCCTCCGTGATCGATGCCCCCTCCGGCGGAGCTCCGGAACAGGCCTCAAGATGGGATCTCGTGGATACAAAAAATTACGACGGTGGAATTAGGGTTTTGGCTCCTGTTCTAATCATTTGGGGGTACGTGGATATATATAGGAGGAAGAAGTACGTCGGTGGAGCAACAGGGGGCCCACGAGGGTGGAGGGCGCGCCGGGGGGGGGGGGGGGGGGGGGGGGGGGGGGTAGGCGCGCCCCCTACCTCGTGCCCTCCTGTTACGTGTCCTGGCGTGGGGTCCACGTCCCCTGAGTCTTATCTGATGAGAAAATCACGTTCCCGAAGGTTTCATTCCGTTTGGACTCCGTTTGATATTCCTTTTCTTAGAAACCCTAAAACAGGCAAAAAACAACAATTCTCGGCTGGGCCTCCGGTTAATAGGTTAGTCCCAAAAATAATATAAAAGTGGATAATAAAGCCCAATAATGTCCAAAACAGTAGATAATATAGCATGGAGCAATCAAAAATTATAGATACGTTGGAGACGTATCAAGCATCCCCAAGCTTAATTCCTGCTCGTCCTCGAGTAGGTAAATGATAAAAACAGAATTTTTGATGTGGAGTGCTATTTGGCATAATTTTAATGTAATTCTTCTTAATTGTGGTATGAATATTCAGATCCGAAAGATTCAAGACAAAAGTTCATATTGACATAAAAATAATAATACTTCAAGCATACTAACAAAGCAATTATGTCTTCTCAAAATAACATGGCTAAAGAAAGTTATCCCTACAAAATCATATAGTCTGGCTATGCTCTATCTTCACCACACAAAATATTTAAATCATGCACGACCCCAATGACAAGCCAAGCAATTGTTTCATACCTTTGACATTCTCAAAACTTTTTCAATCTTCACGCAATACATGAGCATGAGCCATGGATATAGCACATTAGGTGGAATAGAACGGTGGTTGTGGAGAAGACAAAAAGGGAGAAGATAGTCTCACATCAACTAGGAGATGCCCATCAATAGATATCAATGTGAGTGAGTAGGGATTGCCATGCAACGGATGCACTAGAGCTATAAGTATATGAAAGCTCAAAAAGAAACTAAGTGGGTGTGCATCCAACTTGCTTTCTCATGAAGACCTAGGGCAATTTGAGGAAGCCCATCATTGGAATATACAAGCCAAGTTCTATAATGAAAGATTCCCACTAGTATATGAAAGTGTTAACATGAGATACTCTCTACTATGAAGATCAAGGTGCTACTTTGAAGCACCAGTGTGGTAAAAGGATAGTAACATTGTCCCTTCTCTCTTTTTCTCTCATTTTTTCCTTTTTTTATTTGGGCCTTTTCTCTTTTTTTATGGCCTCTTTTCTTTCTCTTTTTTTATTTTTCGTCTGGAGTCTCCTCCCGACTTGTGGGGGAATCATAGTCTCCATCATCCTATCCTCACTGGGACAATGCTCTAATAATGATGATCATCACACTTTTATTTTTCTTACAACTCAACAATTACAACTCGATACTTAGAACAAAATATGACTCTATATGAATGCCTCCGGCGGTGTACCGGGATATGCAATGACTCATGAGTGACATGTATGAAAGAATTATGGATGGTGGCTTTGCCACAAATACGATGTCATCTACATGATCATGCTAAGCAATATGACAATGATGGAGTGTGTCATAATAAACGGAACGGTGGAAAGTTGCATGGAAATATATCTCGGAATGGCTATGGAAATGCCATAATATGTAGGTATGGTGGCTGTTTTGAGGAAGGTATATGGTGGGTGTATGATACCGGCGAAAGGTGCGCGGTATTAGAGAGGCTAGCAAAGGTGGAAGGGTGAGAGTGCGTATAATCCATGGACTCAACATTAGTCATAAAGAACTCATATACTTATTGCAAAAATCTACAAGTTCTCAAAGCAAAGTATTACGCGCATGCTCCTAGGGGGATAGATTGGTAGGAAAAGACCATCGCTCGTCCCCGACCGCCACTAATAAGGAAGGCAATCAAAAAATAAATCATGCTCCGACTTCATCACATAACGGTTCACCATACGTGCATGCTACGGGAATCACAAGCTTCAACAAAAGTATTTCTCAAATTCACAACTACTCAACTAGCATGACTTTAATATCACCATCTTCATATCTCAGAACAATTATCAAGTATAAAACTTATCATAGTATTCAACACACTCATAAGATAATTTTTATTCTTCTTGAATACCTAGCATATTAGGATTTAAAGCAAATTGCCATGCTATAAAGACTCTCAAAATAATCTAAGTGAAGCATGAGAGATCAATAGTTTCTATAAAACAAATCCACCACTGAGCTCTAAAATATATAAGTGAAGTACTAGAGCAAAATTATATAACTCAAAAGATATAAGCGAAGCACATAGAGTATTCTAACAAATTCCAAATCATGTATGGATCTCTCAAAAGGTGTGTACAGAAAGTATGATTGTGGTAAACTAAAAAGCAAAGACTCAAATAATACAAGACGCTCCAAGCAAAACACATATCATGTGGTAAATAAAAATATAGCTCCAAGTAAAGTTACCGATAGAAGTAGAGGAAAGAGGGGATACCTTCCGGGGCATCCCCAGGCTTTGGATTTTAGTTGTCCTTAGATTATCTTGGGGGTGCCATGGGCATCCCCAAGCTTAGGATCTTGCCACTCCTTGTTCCATAATCCATCAAATCTTTACCCAAAACTTGAAAACTTCACAACACAAAATTTAAAGTAGAAAATCTCATGAGCTCCGTTAGCGAAAGAAAATAAAGGATCACTTCAAGGTACTGTAATGAACTCATTATTTATTTATATTGGTGTTATACCTACTGTATTCCAACTTCTCTGTGGTTTATAAACTATTTTACTAGCCATAGATTCATCAAAATAAGCAAACAACACATGAAAAACAGAATCTGTCAAAAACAGAACAGTCCGTAGTAATATGTAGCTAGCGCAATATCTGGAACCCTAAATATTATAAAATAAATTTCTGAACGTGAGGAATTTATCTATTAATCATCTGCAAAAAGAATTAACTAAATATCACTTTCCAAATAAAAATTACAGCAGTTCTCGTGAGCGCTAAAGTTTCTGTTTTTTACAGCAAGTTCAACAAGACTTTCCCCAAGTCTTCCCAACGGTTCTACTTGGCACAAACACTAATTAAACAAAAAAACACAACAAAAAAAGAGGCTAAATAAATTATTTATTACTAAACAGGAGCAAAAAGCAAGGAATAAAAATAAAATTGGGTTGCCTCCCAACAAGCGCTATCGTTTAACGCCCCTAGCTAGGCATAACAAGCAAGAATAGATCTAGGTATTGCCATCTTTGGTATTAGGAAAGAAAAGAGCAAACTTGCTATCTAAAGAATTAATCCTTCTATTTTGATAAAGCACATGTCTATTAATGGTAGAAGAAAGATTAAGCATGTTACGGAAGTTTGTATCTAGGCTAGCCATTATCTCTTTAATAGATTCATTTTGGTAAGAGAGCAAAAGAGATGTAGATTCAACTTTCTCATTCATGGGGTGCCCAAATATATTTTTCATTTTTCCATAAGTGTCTACAACATCCCCTTCAAGGAAACCTTCTTAAAATATAGAATCTAAGACATGATTAAAAGAAGAAGGAAGGGCAATATAAAAGCTTTTTAGGTAAACTTCGATTTGATATTGAGGAACATAGCTAGCCCTGATCCTTAATAGTCTATACCAAGCATCTTTCAAAGATTCATCAAGTAAATAACGAAAAATTCCAGAATCATCTTCGTCAAAATTATTAAGACTCTCATTGATAACTCCGGTAGGTTTTTCCATAGTATCCTTATTTATAAGTTTTGCGAGGATAGAGGGGTTGTCCAAAGTACTAAAACTCTGGAGAGAACCCCCAACCCTTTTTGATTCAGACATAGCGGAAGAAAGGCAAGCGGAAAGAGAGGAGGATAGAGAGAGAGAGAGGTCGAATAAAACGGCAAGGGTGAAGTGGGGGAGAGGAAAACGAGAGGCAAATGGCAAATAATGTAATGCGGGAGATAAGGGTATGTGATGGGTACTTGGTATGTTGACTTTTGCGTAGACCTCCCCGGCAACGGCGCCAGAAATCCTTTTTGCTACCTCTTGAGCACTGCGTTGGTTTTCCCTGAAGAGGAAGGGATGATGTAGCAAAGTATCATAAGTATTTCCCTCAGTTTTTGAGAACCAAGGTATCAATCCAGTAGGAGGCTACGCGCGAGTCCCTCGCACCTGCACAAAACAAATAAATCCTCGCAACCAACGCAAATAGGGGTTGTCAATCCCTATAAGGCCACTTACGAGAGTGAGATCTGATAGATATGATAAGATAATATTTTTGGTATTTTTATGATAAAGATGCAAAGTAAAATAAAGGCAAAGTAAGTAGCAAAGGAAATAACTAAGTAGTAGGAGATCAATATGATAAAGATAGACCCGGGGGCCATAGGTTTCACTAGTGGCTTCTCTCAAGAGCATAAGTATTCTAGGGTGGGTGAACAAATTACTGTTGAGCAATTGACAGAATTGAGCATTGTTATGAGAATATCTAGGTATGATCATGTATATAGGCATCATGTCCGAGACAAGTAGACCGACTCCTGCCTGCATCTACTACTATTACTCCACTCGTCTACCGCTATCCAGCATGCATCTAGAGTATTAAGTTAAAAACAGAGTAACGCCTTAAGCAAGATGACATGATGTAGAGGGATAAAGTCATGCAATATGAAGAAAACCCCATCTTGTTATCCTCGATGGCAACAATACAATATGTGCCTTTCTGCCCTTACTGTCACCAGGAAAGGACACCGCAAGATTGAACCCAAAGCTAAGCACTTCTCCCATTGCAAGAAAGATCAATCTAGTAGGCCAAACCAAACTGATAATTCGAAGAGACTTGCAAAGATAACCAATCATACATAAAAGAATTCAGAGAAGATTCAAATATTATTCATAGATAGACTTGATCATAAACCACAATTCATCGGTCTCAACAAACACACCGCAAAAAGAACATTACATTGAATAGATCTCCACAAGAGAGGGGGAGAACATTGTATTGAGATCCAAAAAGAGAGAAGAAGCCAACTAGCTACTAGCTATGGACCCGTAGGTCTGAGGTGAACTACTCACACTTCATCGGAGAGGCTATGGTATTGATGTAGAAGCCCTCCGTGATCGATGCCCCCTCCGGCGGAGCTCCGGAACAGGCCCCAAGAAGGGATCTCGTGATACAGAAAGTTATGGCGGTGGCATTTGGGTTTTGGCTCTTGTTCTGATCGTTTGGGGGTACGTGGATATATATAGGAGGAAGAAGTAAGTCAGTGGAGCAATAGGGGGCCCACGAGGGTGGAGGGCGCGCCGGGGGGGGTAGGCGCGCCCCTGTACCTCCTGCCCTCCTAGGTTTCATTCCGTTTGGACTCCGTTTGATATTCCTTTTCTTCAAAACCCTAAAACAGGCAAAAAAACAGCAATTCTGGGCTGGGCCTCCGGTTAATAGGTTAGTCCCAAAAATAATATAAAAGTGGATAATAAATCCCAATAATGTCCAAAACAGTAGATAATATAGCATGGAGCAATCAAAAATTATAGATACATTGGAGACGTATCAGCGTTCAGTACTTGGATCGGTTTGATCGCGAAGACACACTCTCCCCTCTTGTTGCTATGCATCTCCTAGATAGATCTTGCGTGATCGTTGGTAATTTTTTTTTTTGAAATACTGCGTTCCCCAACATCTTGTCCATCACATCATTCTCTAATGATGTGATCCCGTTCATCAAATGACAACACATGTCTATGGCTAGTAAACTTAACCATCTTTGATTAACGAGCTAGTCAAGTAGAGGCATACTAGGGACACTCTGTTTGTCTTATGTATTCACACATGTACTAAGTTTCCGGTTAATACAATTCTAGCATGAATAATAAACATTTATCATGATATAAGGAAATATAAATAACAACTTTATTATTGCCTCCAGGGCATATTTCCTTCAGTCTCCCACTTGCACTAGAGCCAATAATCTAGATTACATAGTAATGATTCTAACACCCATGGAGTCTTGGTGTTGATCATGTTTTGCTCGTGAGAGAGGCTTAGTCAACGGGTCTGCATCATTCAGATCCGTGTGTATTTTGCAAATCTCCATGTCTCCCTCCTTGACTTGATCGCGGATGGAATTGAAGCGTTTCTTGATGTGCTTGATTCTCTTGTGAAATCTAGATTCCTTTGCCAAGGCAGTTGCACCAGTATTGTCACAAAATATTTTCATCTGACCCGATGCACTAGGTATGACACCTAGATCGGATATGAACTCTTTCATCCAGACTCCTTCCTTTGCTGCTTCAGAAGAAGCTATGTACTCCGCTTCACACGTAGATCCCGCCACGACGCTTTGCTTAGAACTGCACCAACTGATAGCTCCACCATTCAATATAAATACATATCCGGTTTGTGACTTAGAGTCATTCGGATCTGTGTCAAAGCTTGCATCGACGTAACAATTTACGACGAGCTCTTTGTCACCTCCATAAATGAGAAACATATCCTTAGTCCTTTTCAGGTATTTTAGGATGTTCTTGACCGCTATCCAGTGATCCACTCCTGGATTACTTTGGTACCTCCCTGCTAAACTAATAACAAGGCACACATCAGGTCTAGTACACAGCATTGCATATATGATAGAACCTAAGCATAGGGAATGGCTTTTATTTTCTCTCTATCTTCTGAAGTGGTCGGGCATTGAGTCTGACTCAACTTCACACCTTGTAACACAGGCAAGAACCTTTCTTTGCCTGATCCATTTTCAACTTCTTCAAAACTTTATCAAGGTATGTGCTTTGTGAAAGTCCAATTAATCATCTTGATCTATATCTATAGATCTTGATGCCTAATATATAAGCAGCTTCACCGAGGTCTTTCATTGAAAAATTCTTATTCAAGTATCCTTTTATGCTATCTAGAAATTCAGTATCATTTCGAATCGACAATATATCATCCACATATAATATTAGAAATGCTACAGAGCTCCCACTCACTTTCTTGCAAATACAGGCTTCTCCAAAAGTCTTTATAAAACCATATGTTTTGATCACACTATCAAAGCATATATTCCAACTCCAAGAGGATTGCACCAGTCCATAAATGGCTCGCTGGAGCTTGCACACTTTGTTAGTGATTGCTTGCTGACTATAGCGCCAGAAAACTCCTGTCTGCTAGGACTACATCGGTATTTCCCCAAAGAGGAAGGGATGATATAGCACAGCGAAGGTAGGTATTCCAAGGTTATCGAACTAGTAGGAGAACCAAGAAACACAACGTAAACAACACCTGCACACAAATAACAGCACCTCGCAACCCGACGTGTTAAAGGGGTTGTCAATCCCTTTCGGGTAACGATGCCAAAATTTTGTAGTGGATTGAAATAATAGATCGTAAATAAAATAAAGTGCAGCAAAGTATTTTTGAATTTTTGGTTTTGTAGATCTGAAAATAAAAGCAAGAGAAAAGTAGACCGCAAAGGCAAATATATGAGAAAGAAGACCCGAGGGGCGTAGGTTTCACTAGTGGCTTCTCTCGAGAAAAAAAGCAAACAGTGGGTAAACAAATTACTGTCGGGCAATTGATAGAACCTCAAATAATTATAACGATATCCAAGAAATGATCATTACATAGGCATCACGTCCAAGATTAGTAGACCGACTCCTGCCTGCATCTACTACTATTACTCCACACATCGATCGCTATCCAGCATGCATCTAGTGTATTAAGTTCATGGAAAAACGGAGTAATGCAATAAGAACGATGACATGATGTAGACAAGATCCATTTATCTATTGCGTAGATATAGATCCCATCTTTTTATCCTTAGTAGAAACGATACATACGTGTCGATTCCCTTTCTGTCACTGGGATCAAGCATCGTAAGATCGAACCCACTACCTGGCACCTCTTCCCATTGCAAGATAAATAGATAAAGTTGGCCAAATATCGGAGAAGAAATACGAGGCTATAAGAGATCAGAGAAACACAAATAACTTTCATGGATATAAAAAGATATGACTGATCATAAACTCAAAGTTCATCAGATCCCAACAAACACACTGCAAAAGACTTACATCATATGGATCTCCAAGAGACCATTGTATTGAGAATTCAGCAAGAGAGAGAAAGCCATCTAGCTACTAACTACGGACCCGAAGGTCTACAAAGAACTACTCACGCATCATCGGAGAGGCACCAATGGAGGTGGTGAACCCCATCCGAGATGGTGTCTAGATTGGATCTGGTGGGTCTGGACACTGCGGCGGCTGGATGAATATTTCGTTGACTCCCCTAGGGTTTCTGGAATATTGGGATATTTATAGAGCAAAGAGGCGGTCCGGGGGGCACCCGAGGTGGGCACTCCCTAGGCACAGCCAGGGCCCGTTGTGTTCCTTCTGGCCCATAAAAATTCTCCGTAAAGTTTCAGGGCATTTGGACTCTGTTTGATATTGATTTTCTGCGATGTACAAAACATGGAAAAAACAGCAACTGGCACTTGGCACTATGTCAATAGGTTAGTACCAAAAATGATATAAAATGATTATAAAACATCCAAGATTGATAATATAACAGCATGGAACAATCAAAAATTATAGATACGTTGGAGACGTATCAGTTAGCACCTTTTGGATCGACAAAACCTTCTGGTTGCATCATATACAACTCTTCTTTAAGATATCCATTAAGGAATGCAGTTTTGACATCCATTTGCCAAATTTCATAATCATAAAATGCGGCAATTGCTAACATGATTCAGACAGACTTAAGCATCAGTACGGGTGAGAAGGTCTCATCGTAGTCAACTCCTTGAACTTGTCGAAAACCTTTCACAACAAGTCGAGCTTTGTAGACAGTAATATTACCGTCAGCGTCAGTCTTCTTCTTGAAGATCCATTTATTCTCTATGGCTTGCTGATCATCGAGCAAGTCAACCAAAGTCCACAATTGTTCTCATACATGGATCCCATCTCAGATTTTATGGCCTCATGCCATTTTGCGGAATCTGGGCTGATCAACGCTTCCTCATAGTTCATAGGTTCGTCATGGTCGAGTAACATGACCTCCAGAACAGGATTACCGTACCACTCTGGTACGGATCTTACTCTGGTTGACCTACGAGGTTCGATAGTAACTTGATCAGAAGTTTCATGATCATCATCATTAGATTCCTTACTAATTGGTGTAGGAACCACTGGAACTGATTTCTGTGACGAACTACTTTCCAATAAGGGAGTAGGTACTATTACCTCATCAAGTTTTACTTTCCTCCCACTCACTTCTTTCGAGAGAGAGAGACTCCTTCTCTAGAAAGGATCCATTCTTGGCAACGAATATTTTCCTTAGGATCTGTGATAGAAGGTGTACCCAACGGTCTCCTTTGGGTATCCTATGAAGACACATTTCTCCAATTTGGGTTCGAGCTTATCAGGTTGAAGCTTTTTCACATAAGATCGCAGCCCCAAACTTTAAGAAACGACAACTTGGGTTTCTTGCCAAACCACAGTTCATATGGTGTCATCTCAACAGATATAGATGGTGCCCTATTTAATGTGAATGCAGCCGTCTCTCAAGCATAACCCCAAAACGATAGCGGTAAATCAGTAAGAGACATCATAGATCGCACCATATCTAATAAAGTATGATTACGACGTCCGGACACACCATTACGGTGTGGTGTTCTAGGTGGCGTAAGCTGTGAAACTATTCCACATTGTTTCAAATGAAGACCAAACTCGTAACTCAAATATTCACCTCCACGATCAGATCGTAGAAACTTTATTTTCTTGTTACGATGATTTTCCACTTCACTCTGAAATCCTTTGAACTTTTCAAATGTTTCAAACTTATGTTTCATGAAGTAGATATAACCATATCTGCTCAAATCATCTATGAGGTCAGAAAATAACGATACCCGCCACGAGCCTCAACACTCATCGGACCGCATACATTAGTATGTATTATTTCCAACAAGTCTGTTGCTCGCTCCATTGTTCTGGAGAACGGAGTCTTAGTCATCTTCCCATGAGGCATGGTTCGCAAGTATCAAGTGATTCCAAAGCCCATCAGCATGGAGTTTCTTCATGCGCTTTACACCAATATGACCTAAACGGCAGTGCCACAAATAAGTTGCACTATCATTATTAAACTTATATCTTTTGGCTTCAATACTATGAATATGTGTATCACTACTATCGAGATTCAACAAAAATAGACCACCCAACAAGGTTGGATGACCATAAAAGATATTACTCATATAAATAGAACAACCATTATTCTCCAATTTAAATGAATAACCGTCTCGCATCAAACAAGATCCAGATATAATGTTCATGCTTAACGCTGGCACCAAATAACAATTATTCAGGTCAAAAACTAATCCCGAAGGTAGATCTAGAGGTAGTGTGCTGACGGCAATCACATCAACTTTGGAACCATTTCCCACGCGCATTGTCACCTCGTCCTTAGCCAATCTTTGCTTAAACTGTATCCCCTGTTCCGAGTTGCAAATATGAGCAACAGAACCAGTATCAAATACCCAGGCGCTACTACGAGCATTAATAAGGTACACATCAATACCATGTATATCAAATATACCTTTCACTTTTCCATCCTTCTTATCCGCCAAATACTTGGGGCAGTTCCGCTTCAAGTTACCAGTCCCTCTGCAGTAGAAGCACTCAGTCTTAGGCTTAGGTCCAGACTTGGGCTTCTTCACTTGAGAAGCAACTTGCTTGCCGTTCTTCTTGAAGTTCCCCTTCTTCCCTTTTCCCTTTTTCTTGAAACTAGTGGTCTTGTTAACCATCAACACTTGATGCTCCTTCTTGATTTCTACCTCCGCAGCCTTTAGCATTGCGAAGAGCTCGGGAATTGTCTTATCCATCCCTTGCATATTATAGTTCATCACGAAGCTCTTGTAGCTTGGTGGCAGTGATTGAAGAACTCTGCCAATGACACTATCATCAGGAAGATTAACTCCTAGTAGAGTCAAGTGGTTGTGGTACCCAGACATTCTGATTATATGTTCACTGACAGAACTATTCTTCTCCATTTTGCAGCTATAGAACTTATTGGAGACTTCATATCTCTCAATTCGGGCATTTTCTTGAAATATTAGCTTCAACTCCTGGAACATCTCATATGCTCCATGATGTTCGAAACATCGTTGAACTCCCGGTTCTAAGCCGAAAAGCATGGCACAATGAACTATCGAGTAGTCATCAACATGCGTCTGCCAGGCATTCATGATGTCTCCAGTTGCTGGCGTGGGTGGTACACCTAGTGGTGCTTCCAGGACATAACTCTTCTGTGCAACAACGAGGATAATCCTCAAGTTACGGACCCAGTCCGTGTAGTTTCTACCATCATCTTTCAACTTAGCTTTCTCTAGGAACGCATTAAAATTCAACGAAACAGTAGCACAGGCCATTGATCTATAACAACATAGACATGCAAAATACTATCAGGTACTAAGTTCACGATAAATTAAAGTTCATTTAATCATATTACTTAAGAACTCCCACTTAGATAGACATCCCTCTAATCATCTAAGTGGTCACGTGATCCATATTAACTAAACCATGTCCGATCACCAGATGAGATGGAGTAGTTTTCAATGGTGAACATCACTATGTTGATCATATCTACTATATGATTCATGCTCAACCTTTCGGCCTTAGTGTTCTGAGGCCATATCTACATATGCTAGGCTTGTCAAGTTTAACCCGAGTATTCTGCATGTGCAAAACTGGCTTGCACCCATTGTATGTGAACGTAGAGCTTATCACAGCGATCATCACATGGTGTCTTGGCATGACGAACTGTAGCAATGGTGCATACTTAGGGACAACACTTATACCTTGAAATTTAGTGAGAGATCATCTTATAATGCTACCGCCATACTAAGAAAAATAAGATGCATAAAGGATAAATATCACATGCAATCAAATTAGTGATGTGATATGGCCATCATCATCTTGTGCCTTTTATCTCCATCTTCAAAGCACTTTCATGATCACCATCATCATCGGCTTGACACCTTGATCTCCATCGAAGCATCGTTGTCGCCTCGACTACTATTGCTACTACGACTATCGCTACCGCTTAGTGATAAAGTAAAGCAATTACATGGCGATTGCATTTCATACAATAAAGCAACAACCATATGGCTCCTGCCAGTTGCCGATAACTGTTACAAAACATGATCATCTCATACAACAATTTATATATCATCACATCTTGACCATATCACATCACAGCAAGCCCTGCACAAACAAGTTAGACATCCTCTACTTTGTTGTTGCAAGTTTTACGTGGCTGCTACGGGCTTCTATCAAGAACCATTCTTACCTACGCGTCAAAACCACAACAATTTTTCGTCAAGTGTGCTGTTTTAACCTTCAACAAGGACTGTGCGTAGTCAAACTCGATTCAACTAAAGTTGGAGAAACAGACACCCACTAGCCACCTGTGTGCGAAGCACGTCGGTAGAACCAGTCTCATGAATGCGGTCATGTAATGTCGGTCTGGATCGCTTCATCCAATAATACCGCCGAATCAAAGTAAGACATGTTGGTAAGCAGTATGACTATTATCGCCCACAACTCATTGTGTTCTACTCGTGCATATAACATCTACGCATAGACCTGGCTCGGATGCCACTGTTGGGGAGCATAGTATTTCAAAAATATTGCCTATGATCACGCAAGATCTATCTAGCAGAAGCATAGCAACGAGCGGGGAGAGTGTGTCCATGTACCCTCGTAGACCGAAAGCGGAAGCAATTAGTAAGGCGGTTGATGTAGTTGAACGTCTTCGCGATCCAGCCGGTCCAAGTACCAAATGTACGGCACCTTTGCGATCAGCACACGTTCAGCTCGGTGACGTCCCTCGTACTCTTGATCCAGCTGAGGTCAAGGGAGAGTTCCGTCGGCACAACGGTGTGGCAACGGCGATGATGAAGTTACCAGCGCAGGGCTTCGCCTAAGCACTACGACGATATGACCGAGGTGTGTAACTGTGGAGGGGGGCACCGCACACGGCTAAAAGATCAACTTGCGTGTTCTAGGGTGGCCCCTGCCCCCGTATATAAATTAGGGAGGGGAGACCGGCCGGCCCTAGGGGCACACCCAAGGAGAGGGAGTCCTACTAGGATTAGCAATCCTAGTAAGATTCCTCCACAAGGAAGAGACGGGGAAGGAAGGAGAGGGAGAGGGAGTAGGAAAAGGGGTGCCGCCCCCTTCCCTTGTCCAATTTGGACTGCAAGGGGGGGCTGCCCTGGCTGCCCTCCTCTCTCTCCAACAAGGCCCATGGTGGCCCATTAGTTCCCCCCGGGGGGACGGGGTTCGGGTAACCCCTCCGACACTCCGTTTTTACCCGAAACTATCTGGAAAACTTCCGGTGTCCGAATAACATGGTCCAATATATCAATCTTTATGTCTCGACCATTTAAAGACTCCTTATCATGTTCGTAATCTCATCCGGGAATCTGAACAACCTTCGGTCATCAAATCAGATAAACTCATAATACAAATCGTCATCGAACGTTAAGCGTGCGGACCCTACGGGTTCAAGAACTATGTAGAAATGACCGAGACACATCTCCGGTCAATAACCAATAGCGAAACCTGGATGCTCATATTGGCTCCTACATATTCTACGAAGATCTTTATCGGTCAAACCGCATAAACATACGTTGTTCCCTTTTCATCGATATGTTACTTGCCCGAGATTCGATCATCGGTATCATCATACCTAGTTCAATCTCATTACCGGCAAGTCTCTTTACTCGTTCCGTAATGCATAATCCCATAACTAACTCATTATTCACATTGCTTGCAAGGCTTATAGTGATGAGCATTACCGAGAGGGCCCAGAGATACCTCTCCGACATTCGGAGTGACAAATCCTAATCTCGATCTATGCCAACTCAACAAACACCATCAGAGACACCTATAGAGCATATTTATAATCACCCAGTTATGTTGTGACGTTTGATAGCACACTAAGTGTTCCTCCGGTATTCGGGGGTTGCATAATCTCATAGTCATAGGAACATGTATAATTCATGAAGAAAACAATAGCAATAAACTAAACGATCATAGTGCTAAGCTAACAGATGGGTCTTGTCCATCACATCATTCTCGAATGATGTGATCCCGTTCATCAAATGACAACACATGTCTATGGCTAGGAAACTTAACCATCTTTGGTTAGCGAGCTAGTCAAGTAGAGGCATACTAGGGACACTTTGTTTGTCTTATGTATTCACACATGTACTAAGTTTATGGTTAATACAATTCTAGCATGAATAATAAACATTTATCATGATATAAGGAAATATAAATAACAACTTTATTATTGCCTGTAGGGCATATTTCCTTCACGTTTCTTCTCCATTGCCTGTAAGCAACGACAGAGCTAGTACATCAACTTTTGAGAGGGGGTGCAAAGATTATACCTTTTCTAATAAATCACCTCCAAAAAGAATATCCTTGGACATTTTGTCAGGGTGGAGACGGGGAGGGGTAAGAGGGGCTTGCCCGCTGCAACACTACATGTAGCTCCGCTAGTGCCAGCAAGCTGCTTTCAGAAATGGCCTTCTCCTCGTCTTGTTGTTCCTCCATGGTGTATGATGGAAGATAGGGAATCTAGGTGGAGCTCATCCAAAAAGCTCGTTGTTGTGCCCAATTGGGTGGCCAACGGTGTTCCCTCTTCTGTCTCTGCCGTCGTGGGGGTGGGTGTGGGGGGTGGGCTTCAAGAGTTCTGGGTTCTGCTTGGTTTTGTCGGGTCTGGATCTCTAGCGAAGAATGTGGAGCGAGTGTCGTGGACCTAGGTCATGATTATTATTGACGACATTTGAGGTTGAGCTAAGATGCCCGCAGACGGCTTTGACCCCTCGCGGTCGATGGTAGGTCCTAGCCGTGTTGTTGAATCATCTGGGTGAGGGGTGGCCTCTTGGAGCTCCAACACTAGGTATGTATGGATAAGAAGGGAAATTCTACCAATGGTTTTGTGAAGATGTCCGTGGTTTGATCTTTCGATGAGATGAACCTTACATCCAAAGCTGTGGCAGCTACTCGTTCTTGTACGAGTGTAAGTCAACTTCAATGTGTTTTGTCCTTTTGTGAAACACATGAATTGTGAAAGATATGTCGCCCAATATTGTCATCCCATAGGACTAGTGGTCTTGAATGGAAGATCCCAAGCTCACAAAGGAATGACTGTATCCAAATGGTTTCTACAGTTCCATTCGCCAGTTCCTTCTACCGAGATTCAGTGCTAGACCGAGAAACTGTATCATGCTTCAGGGAAATCCATGACACGAGATTTGAACCAAAGAACACTCCGGTGGAGAGACCATCCACATCTGCCAAGTCAATGTCATAGAGCGTACTCAACAAGGTAGAGGTTGAGCAATGGACCAATCCATTCGACATCCTGATGGTCCTATTGGCCACTAATGTCGGCGTCCTGGGAACGGGGGTCCCCAGACTAGCCTGCCTGCGGCCCGCGGCGTGGCTCCACCAGCGGCCCTGTACGGCCCATCTTCATGAGCGAACACTCAAGACCCTCACGAGGGGCCAAGCCTCGCGAGGCGGACGACGCAAGACCTCCTCGGGGGCGGCCTCACCAGGCTGGCTCACGAGGGGCGGAGAGATCATGGCGGGGGGCACCTCGCGAGGTGCCTGTGATGCAAGCCATGACGACCAAGGCCAGGCGCGCACTAGGCGGGCGCCAGCGCGCACAGTGTACTCGTTTCCTCTTTGGTGCTAAGGGGGCAAGCGCAGGCGAGGAGTCCCGAGGCATCAGGCATAGGTTTCCATATCGGTGCAACAAGACTAAGACCAGTAGGACGGCAGGACGGAGGTCACTGTGGAGCCCAGGACAGCGTCACCACCCGAGCCTTTGGCAGGCGAAGACCACCTTTTGTCAGGATAACTTGTACTAGTTGTCTCCCTTCAAATTTGGCCGTTGTTGGATCCCTTCCTGCCTACATTTGGGAAGAGGACTAGGGCCTCTATAAATAGGACTAGCCACCACAGTAGGAGGGGACGGGTCTTGGACCATTCAGACCATTCTCAACCACACCAGCTCACCAAGCTCAAGGACACCTCTCCTCAGGAGGCTGTTCTTCCCTTGTACTTGTTCATCCTCAGCCCAAGAGGCAATCCACCACACCACACTGGACTAGGGTATTACACCACATAGGTGGCCCAAACCAGTATAAACCCTGTGTCCTTTGTTCTGTGAGTTCGTCACACTGAGCTTTGAGATTGTGGTGAGAGCATGAGCTAGGGGGAGGAGAGATCTTCGTGCGCACCCCAGAGTTAAAACCCCAAGGGTTTTGCCGGAACCCGAAATCCGTCATTCGGCGCGCCAAGTAGGGGTGCGTCGAAGCCTCTCTTCCACCAACAGACCCGCCAACGCTCTGCGGCGCCGATGTCTGGCGACCCGAGGGCCGACGCTGACCACTGGTCAGCTTGGCCAGCCCGGGCCGCATTGTCCGCCCAAGAAGACCTCAACTCTGTCCTCCAGGCGGCACGCGCACCGCCAAACGCCGCAGGGCGCGGGCGGCGTGGTCCGGCGCCTTCCACCCTTACCCCGCGGCGCACGCGGGCTGCCGCAAGGGCCTCAAGCTACACCACGGTGACGGCGCCGCACACCCGACAGGAACAAGAGAACATGAGGGCTGTGCAGAAAGGATCGATATAGTTGACTAGAGGGGGGTGAATAGGCAACTGACAATTTTTAATTTTTCTTTACCAATTTAAACTTTGCATCAAAGTAGGTTGTCTAGATATACAACTAGGTGAGCAACCTATATGATGCAACAAGAAAAAGAACACAAACAAGCAAGGGATATAACACAAATAAGCTTGCACAAGTAAAGGCACGAGATAACCAAGAGTGGAGCCGGTGAAGACGAGGATGTGTTACCGAAGTTCCTTCCTTTTGAGGGGAAGTACATCTCCCTTGGAGCGGTGTGGAGGCACAATGCTCCCCAAGAAGCCACTAGGGCCACCGTATTCTCCTCACGCCCTCACACAATGCGAGATGCCGTGATTCCACTAATGTTCCCCTTGGAGGCGGCGACCGGACCTTTACAAACAAGGTTGGGGCTATCTCCACAACTTAATTGTAGGCTCCCAACGATACCACAAAGCTCCACCACAATGGAATATGGCTCCGCGGTGACCTCAACCGTCTAGGGTGCTCAAACACCCAAGAGTAACAAGATCCGCAAGGCATGAGTGGGGGGAATAAAATTTCTCTTGGTGGAAGTGTAGATCTAGGCCTTCTCAACCAATCCCTAGAGAATCAACAAGTTTGATTGGCTAGGGAGAGAGATCGGGCGAAAATGGAGCTTGGAGAACAACAGTGGAGTTTTGGGGGAGAAGAGGTGAGTCTTCAAGAGGAAGAAGACCCCATGATATAGTGGGGGACACATCCAACCGTTATGCAGCCTGCAGCCCGCATCTGGGTGGTACTACCGTTGCTGGAGCGGTACTACCGCTACCACAACGGTAGTACCGCCGAGGCAAGCAGGCATAGGGCAACTAGGGCTGAGGAATGAGTACACGCACTAGGCCGGTACTACCGTCCTGCGGGCGGTACTACCGCCTGTATAAGAGGTACTGCCGCTCCCAATAGCCGCTAGAAAACCGAGGAGGGCAGCAAGCTGAGCGGCAGTAGGAGAGAACATAGGAGCGGTACTACCACTTATACAAGCGGTACTACCGCGCCCTACTGCCGTCCCTACTACCTCTCCCCTGCATGGTCCTTTACGGAAACCCGACATGAAAAATCGAGACCCCAGCAGGGGCGGTAGTACCAGCGGTACAAACAAGCGGCACTATCGCTGATAGGCGGTACTACCGCCCTAGCTGCGGTACTACCGCTTAGCTCACAGCACCCCTTGTTCTGCACAACACGGGAACTCCGAAGAAGCAAGAAGAAGGCGAGGGTGCAAGGAGGGAGCGTACGTGATGATTCCACCCATGCTCTTCCGAAACGGATCCCCTCTTGTTAGTACGGTTAACCCTACGACTCAATTTCACCGAAAAAGAAATGAGGGAAAATAAACCGTCTAAAGTGAAGTCCACGAGGGGAACTATCGCATAGTGCCCTTATATTAGATAACCTGCAAAGCTTAATGCACACAATTAGTCCGCAAAAGTATTGTCATCAATTACCAAAACAAACCAGGGAAAAATATGCCCAATCTCCCCTTTTTGGTGGATTGGTGACAACACGGGATTTGCACAAAATATAGTAACTTGAAATTAAGCAAACCACCTCCCTACAAAATATAGACGGGCTCCCCCTAAAGGTGTGCATCAAGGAAATTAGCATGAAAGGCTATGTGCACATTTTTAGGATCAAACTCCCCTTATTTTATAGACAGGAAACATCCTTGCATATAAGAATAATAACAAGAACAGCTAAGCAAGGATAGGCATGAGCGCAATAATATAAGGGACGGTAATGATGCATCTCATAAGGTAACAGAGTACTTGAGACTAAAGTAGATAAGATAGGGTAGTTCACATAAGTCTTACACCATATGGTCTCACTCAGCCGAACAGAACAAGAAAGCGAACGAACACGAGCGAACACGAACACGAACACAGCAAACACGCAAACACAAAACTCAAAGCCCAAAGCAAATCCCTAACTCTCCCCCTTTGGCAGCAAGACACCAAAGGGAAAGGGACGACATGAGACACGATGGTAGTAGATCTCCATGGCATCACTAGTCATGCTCCTCCTCCTCCTCAGAGTCCTCTGCAACATGGGGAGAAGCGCGAACTCCGGTGTCCTCCTCAGTGTCAGACCACGGGCAGTGCAGTCTGGTCCAAGACTCCTCATCAGTGATCCGCTCCTCAGAGCCACTAGCAACCTCAAGGCCAACATGTCTCATAATGGCCTTGTCACGACTACGAGCCATCTTGGCCTCCTTGTGAGCCTTGTACTGGCCCTTGGCCTGAAGGCAGAACAAACGCTTCATCTTCTCCTTGAGTTTCTTCGCCCAAGAGGGCTCCTCAGATGTGGGCACATACTCCTGCCCATCATCATCCTCCTCCTCATCATCAGATAAGACAGTCTCCTGCACTGGAGGTGCCGAAGTAGACGAACTCCACTTCTCCTTCTGATGCAGCTCGATAGTATCATGAGAAACCATATTGTCTGTGACAAGCTCCTCATCTGGAAACTTGGCTGCCCAAGTGTCCTCGATAAGCTACATAAGATAGGGACCATTAAATGATGCACTTGCGCTCCATGACAGCAGAGTGAAGCTCAGACCACATCACATGAGACACATCCAGTACCTGCTCAGAGCCCTGCTCTTCTTGACAGAATAGAAGCAAGTCAACAAGGTAAGAGTGCACCTGATCCAAGTTGGCGACCTGGGGAAACAAGGTGTTTCAGAACATCCGATGCATGATGTCTAGGAAGGTCCAAAGCTCATAAGAAACCTTCCCAGTCTCAGACACCTTCCTGGTAGAATAGGGCCAAAGCTTTTCCTTATGAGTAGCGGCAATCTCCTTATGAGGGCGAAACCCAAGTGGGGTCTGGGCACCCTCATCATTTTACGATAAGCTGACCATGAAGTCCTTCCATGGTGCGTACAGAAGACGACCATTGGTCATCCAAGACAGAGTGCGGGCTAGATCATGCCCAAAGTGAACGGTGGCAATGAACTGGGCCACAAGCTCCGCATCAGAGTCCTTGTTGAAAGTAATGATCCTCTTGATATCCAACTCCTCACACCTCTGCAGAGCACTCCCAAAGTATGGCAAGTCCTTCTCCATGTGTGAGAGATTGACAGACTTGACCTTCACAAACAAATTATTCTTTTGCTTCAAGACATCGTGATAGATGGACTGCTGAAACCTGTTCCAGAACGGACGGCGCTGAAGCGCGGGCTCCTGGGCCACATGGTAGGGATTGTGCTTCCTCTTGGTATAGAATTCTATTGCAGACATCTGATTAGCTTGCTTACGCCCAGCGGAAGTCTTCGACGTTGGGACCTTGGCCTTGCGTTTTGGCGGCTCAGTCGAGCCACCCTTAGCAACCGTACTAGCAGCCTCTGATACATCCGAAGAGCGATAATTCTTGGAGCCTGTTGCCCGGTCTGGATTCTTGCGGCAAGCCTGATGCCCGGAGCTACTACCACCTGAAACACACACACACACACACACACACACAAAAGAACCACACGAGCAAGAAAGCATAAGCCAAGGAAAGACAAACACAAAAGATGGAAAATTAGGTAGATACACATGGGCATTGGCATCTTAGAGCAGTAGTACCGCGCACCAGAGCGGTAGTACCGCTAGGGTGCAGCGGTAGTATCGCCGGAGCGATTATCAGCGGGCTGACACCTACCGCGGCAAGATCCGGTACTACCGGAGATGCAAAAGTCCATATACCTATACCTAATCATCAATCTACCTAGTCTAGCACTCTCCCAAGTCCTTCCTAAGCTTCGATTCAACAAGAAAATCGAGGAATGCAACGAATATAGCCCAAAGCCTAGATTCAAGAATGAGAACCAAAGGAGAGAAGAACGGGGGCAATACCGGCATCCATGGCAAGAGGAGAGGGTGGGGAACAAGCCCATCGGTCGGAACCGAGGGAGACGGCCTGGATCTGGCGGCCCGACGGCGGACCTCCGGTGCTTGCGGAGTCGCCTGAGAGAGGAGAGGACGAGGGGATGGGGCAAACTGAACGGGTATGGGGGAGTGGAAACTCCCCCTGCCCGATACATAACCCACGCACCCAACCCTAAGCGGTAGTACCGCGCAGGGCGCGGTAGTACCGCTTTGGTGCAGATCTGAAGCACAACACGCCCAGCTGCACCGCTCCATGGTAGTACCGTGCTGGTAGGGCGGTAGTACCGCTTGTATAAGAGGTAGTACCGCTCTGCTGCCACAGTAGTACCGCTCAGGCGCCCCAAAGTAGGAACAAGGGGGAAAAGATGGCTTACGCACGACTAGAAGAACAAGAAAAACACACAAGATACAAGACAAGCCAAAAACAAACCCCTCAACAAACCTGAACACGACCTCACAAGAGCACAACCACTCAAAAGAGAGAAGCACAAGCAACAAAAAACAACACACAGACAAACTCTCTAAAAGAGAGGGCGGTGGTCGGGACCACCTATGTTTGAGCTATATGGTATGGCGCCGCGAATATTTTAACCTTGGGCCCATGACCAACACTCATCTTTGAAACACAAGTACCATCAAAAATGGCTAATGTGAAAGACTTGATCAATTTATGCATAATGGGGGAGGGAGAGTTCATTGAGAGAACACCACTCCCCCTATGTCCATGCCTACACCTAAACAAGATACCAAGAGGAGTATGAAGGGATGTGCAAGGGTTCAAGCAACATTGCTCGAATCAATGATATTTAGCTCATGCCTTAACTCGCGAAATCTTGCTTCATCCAAAGGCTTCGTGAAGATATTTGCAAGGTTATCATGAGTGTTGACATACTTGAGCTCGATCTCTCCTCACCTAATATGATCTCGGATGAAGTGATACCGGATCTCAATATGCTTCGTCTTGAAGTGTTGCACCGGGTTGAGAGAAATCTTGATTGCACTTTGATTGTCACGCCAAAGAGGCACTTTGTCACAAATGACACTGTAATCCTTTAAAGTTTGCCTCATCCAAAGTAGTTGTGCACAACAACTACCGGCAGCCACATACTCCGCTTCCGTGGACAAGAGAGACACACAACTCTGCTTCTTGGAAGACCAACTCACCAAAGAGCAACCAAGAAATTGGCACCCTCCGGAGGTGGACTTCCTATCCACTTTGTCTCCCGCCCAATCGGAGTCCGAATAGCCCACAAGGTTGAAGTTAGATCCTCTTGGATACCATAGGCCAAAGTTTGGGGTATGAGCCAAATATCGAAAGATTCGCTTGACCGTCACATAGTGACTTTCCTTAGGTGCGGCTTGAAACCATGCACAAATCCCCACACTCAACATGATATCCGGTCTAGATGCACAAATGTAAAGCAAGGAGCCAATCATTGAGTGATATACCTTTTGATCCACCGCTTTACCATTGGGATCTATGTCATGTTGGCATTTGACGGGCATTGGAGTGGAAGCCAGCTTGACATCATTTAGCTTGAATCTCTTGAGCATGTCTTGAGTGTATTTGGCTTGGTTGATGAAGGTTCCTTCTCTTTGTTGCTAGACTTCGAACCCGAGAAAGAACTTTAACTCTCCCATCATGGACATCTTGAACTTGGAGGTCATGAGTGCGGCAAATTCGTCATTGAAAGCTTTGTTAGGGGAACCAAAGATAATATCATCAACATATAGTTGGCACACAATCAACTCCCCTTTGACCTTCTTAGTAAAAAGAGTGGGGTCGATTTTCCCAATTTCAAAACCACGATCTTGCAACAACTCGGTAAGGTGGTCATACCACTCACGTGGGGATTGTTAAGGCCATAGAGTGCCTTATCGAGTTGATACACATGATCGGGAAAATAGGGATCCTCGAACCCGGGGGGTTGCTTGACATATACCAACTCATTAATAGGACCATTCAGAAAAGCACTCTTCACATCCATTTGTTGCAACTTAAAGTTATGATGAGAAGCATAAGCAATAAACATGCGAATGGATTCAAGGCAAGCAACGGGAGCAAAGGTTTCACCATAGTCGATACCCTGGACTTGGGAGTAGCCCTGTGCTACCAAACGAGCCTTGTTGCGAATAATAATTCCATGGGCATCTGCTTCTTCTTGAATATCCACTTGGTTCCAATGACATTATGGTTCCCCGTTGGCCTTGGCACCAATCTCCACACCTTGTTGTGCTCGAAGTTGTTGAGTTCTTCATGCATGGCATTAAGCCAATCCAGATCCTCGAGCGCCTCATAGACCTTTTGGGGTTCAAAACAAGAGACGAACGTGTGATGTTCACAATAGTTTGTTAATTGTCTATGAGTGCTTACCCCCTTTCTTAAGCTTCCAAGCACATTTGTCATGAGATGATCTTTGGTGGATAGCTTGGATGCGATCTTGGTGGCACGACGCTCTAATTCCTCCTCTGGAGAGAGTTGAGGAGAGGTCACTTGATCATCTTGAGCGTCGTCTTGAGCTCATTCTTGATCTTGAGCTTTCTCTTGATCTTGAACTTGCTTGGATGATAGAACTTGACCTTGGGCATCACTTGGTGATTCAACACCATCTTGAGGTTGATCTTGCCCTTGGTCTTATTCATGAGGTTGAGGGCCTTCACTTTGTTCTTTGGAAGCGTGTGGGCCTTGAGTTGGTGATGGCTCCACGTGAGTGGAACATTGTCCTTCTCCTTCGGCCACAAGGGGATCCTCAATGGGTAGGATAAAACCAACACCCAGTCTTCTTATGGCTTGGGGAGAAATTTCATCACCTACATCACAAGTGCCACTTTGCTCCACTTGGGAGCCGCTATTCTCATCAAACTCCATGTTACATGTCTCCTCAATAAGTCATGTGGACTTATTGAGGACACGGTAAGCATGGGAGTTTATAGCATAACCAACAAATATGCCCTCATGAGCTCTAGCCTCAAATTTAGAAAAACGAACACCTTTCTTGAGAATGAAAACATATACCCGAACACTCGGAAGTACTTGAGGTTGGGCTTGTTACCGGTGAGTATCTCATATGGAGTCTTGTTCAATCCTTTGCGGAGGTAGAGCCAATTGGATGCATGACACACGGTGTTGATGGCTTCGGCCCAAAAGTTGTATGAAGACTTGAACTCCGCCATCATGGTCCTTGCTGCATCCATCAACATCATAAGACATCTCCAAATTTTTGTTGGAATTTTAGGTGAATTTATCAAATGGTTGTAGTTCAAATATGTCCATTTAACCTTGAAAAATCATTTTCAAGAAAGTAAAGATCAAGCAACTTAAATATTTAATTAGTTATATTAAATAAGGGAAAGTTTCTCTTGACAGATTAAATAAGTCCAATGACATATTTGAAAAGTTTTCTCTTTGGGAAAAACTCATCATAACAGGGAAGGAAATGATTTAAAAAATCAAAATGGAGCTCAGAAATTCAAAGTTTTAATTCCTAGCAAAAATTTTAATTCATTAAAACAAGGCCAAATTTTTGGGGTGTCACAACCGGGGGGAAAGCGGAACCCCCCCAGGGAGTATATTGGGCCTAATGGGCCTTAGTGGGAGAATAGGAGGGGCGGCCAAGGGCAGTCGCGCGCCCCTCCCCCTCTAGTCCGAATTGGACAAGGAGGTGGGGGGCGACGCCCCCCTTTCCTTCTCTCTTCTCTCCCTTCCTTCTCCTCTCCTACTCCAACTAGGAAAAGAGGGAGTCCTACTCCTGGGAGTAGGACTCCCCCCTTGGCGCACCCTCCTCCTTGGCCGGCCGCCTCCCACCTAGATCCTTTATATACGGGGGCAGGGGGCACCCCATCGACACAACAATTGATCTATTGATCTCTTAGCCGTGTGCGGTGCCCCCTCCACCATAATCCACCTCGGTTATATCATAGCGGTGCTTAGGTGAAGCCCTGCGACGGTAGCTTCATCAACATCATCACCACGCCGTCGTGCTTACAAAAATCTTCCCCGAGATCTACTGGATCGTGAGTTCGCGGGACGTCACTGAGCTAAACGTGTGCTGAACTCGGCGGTGCCGTGCGTTCGGTACTTGGATCGGTCGGATCGTGAAGACGTTCGACTACATCAACCGCGTTCTCATAACGCTTCCACTTACGGTCTACGAGGGTACATGGAGGATACTCTTCCCTCTTGTTGCTATGCATCACCATGATCTTGCGTGTGCGTAGGAATTTTTTTGAAATTACTACGTTCCCCAACAGCAGGAATGCAGGATTAAGGCGCCAGGCCGACACACCCATCTCCCCCGCTGATCTTGCGCCGGGCGCAGCTGGCTGGCGCGAGACACTCAGAGTCAACGGAGGGCCCGAGGTAGGAGGAGGTTGCTCTTCTAGAGATTTCGTCACCCTGGCGAAAGGGGGCCTGAGGAACCACGATCAGAAGAGAAGATGTCACCTAAGAAATTACGAAGGTGTAGAATATTGATGCTTGATCCCCTCATCACTAAGAAACTCATCCAAGGTGTAGTTCTTGAACTCGGTGCCGTTGTCACTTCTTATTGTCAAGATCTTTGCATTCTGTTGACGTTGAGCTTCATTTGCAAAGTCAATGACGGTTTGTTGGGTCTCACTCTTCCTCTTGAAGAAATATACCCAAGTGTATCTTGAATAATCATCCACAATCACCAAGCAATACTTCCTACCCCCAAGACTACCAAAAGATGGAGGCCCAAAGAGATCCATGTGAAGGAGCTCTAAAGGCCTCTTCGAGTAAATGATAGTCCTGGGAGGGTGAGCCTTTTCATGTAGCTTTCCTTCGATACAAGCACTTCAAGCATGATCTTTGGCAAAACTAACATTTTTTTAGTCCACAGACATGGTCCCCCTTGAGAAGACTTTGCAAAGATCTCATATTGACATGGGCTAAAAGACGATGCCAAAGCCATCCCACGTCAACTTTAGCCATTAGGCATGTCGCGGTCTTAGTGAGTCGCTCCGAAAAGTTAATCACATAGAGACCATTTTCGACATGCCCAACAAAGGCTACTTTAAGAGTCTTACTCCACAAGAGGGCCACGGTATCAATATCAAAGAAGGTGGCAAAGCCCATGAGCGCAAGTTGATGAACGGAAAGTAAATTGTATGCAAGGGACTCAACAAGCATGACCTTCTCGATCGTGAGATCATGAGAAATGACAACCTTGCCGAGTCCCAATACCTTAGAGGATGAGGCGTCACCCCACTCGACGTTCGTGGGCATAGATGGAATCTTTTGCACGTCCACCACCAAGTCTTTGCTTTCGGTCATATGATTAGTAACTCCACTATGGAGCAACCATGATCCCCCACCGGAAGCAAACACCTACACGAGATTAATGCTTGGTTTTAGGTACCCATTTTGTAATGGGTCCTTCGATGTTAGTAACAAGGGTCTTAGGAACCCAAATAGACCATTCAATGTACTCATAAGAAGAACCAACAAATTTGGCATAGACATGTCCATCACTAGCACGACATAACACATAAGAAGGGTTAAAGTCGTCGGCTTTGTTGGGAGGAGTAGCATTGCCCTTCTTGGCATCACTACCCTTCACATTTTTCTTCTTCTTCTTAGAGGCACCCTCTCCCTCTTTGACAAAAGTTTGCATGAGAGGAGGAGGTCGTTTGGTCTTGTCATTCTTCTTCTTGTTCTTGGACTTGGATGCAAACCCAATCCCTTCCTTGGCCACAACTTCCTTTTGATTGCTCAAAAGGTCGTTGAGGTTCTTCTCGCCTTGTATGCACGACACAAGGCCTTTCTCAAGTTGCTCCTTCAACTTAGCATTCTCCTAAACAAGATGCACATGCTCACAACACGGGTTAGTAGAATTTGCATTATCAATTAAGACCATATGAGGAAATGTGGCTTTCTCCTTGGTTAGCTTTACTTGGAGTTGATCATGAGACTCTTTGAGGCTAGCATGAGCACCCTTCAAGACATTGTGACCCTTGTCAAGTAAGTCAAACTCCTCTTTGAGTCTAGCAAGATCAACTCCAAGCTGGGCCTTCTCGGAGTTTAGCACACGAGAAACAATAAGAGCATGATCAAGATCTTTCTTTAGTTTAGCATAGTCATCATTGTGTGACTCCTCAAGAGCCAAGCAATGACCATGCTCTTCCTCAAGAGCATTAGAGAGATCCGATATCTCATCGCCATAGTCACGACTATGCCCCTCCATGTTAGAGATGGTGTCCTCGTGAGCCTTGATCATGTCATTGGCTTCACCAAGTTGTTCCAAGAGAGCAACAGAGTGCTTCTTGGATTTACCCTTAAGCTTACTCATAAAAGACTCAAACTCATTTTCCTCCACATTGGACCCCTCATGTTCATTAATGCAATCCATCAAAGAAGGATTATTAATGATGGTAGTTTTGGTGTTGGGGGTTACCTTGTTGGTCACTTTAGCCATGAGGCACTTGGCGGTGATGTTCTCATTGGGTGAGTCGAAGAGAGACACCCGTGGAGTTGTCGCAATGGCAACGGAGGCCATGGCAACCAGCTCGCCGTCTTCATCATCATCATCCTCCTCATTGTACTCTTCTTGTGCCACCAACCCCTTGGGAGGAGTCTTCTTGGTGAAGTTGCTCTTGTTGGGGAAAGCCTTGACCTTGTCCTTTCGGATGAGCTTGCCACCATTGTCCTCCCTCTTCTCATAAGGACATTCCGCAACAAAGTGGCTCACATTGCCACAATTATAGCACGCCCTCACTCGTTGCTTGACCTTCGCGCCACTTGAGTGGTTTTTGTTGAAGTTGGGCATTGTGTTCTTCTTGCTCCAAAATTGCCTTGAAGCAAGAGCCATGTGTTCCTGATAGGCATACTTTGTATATTCGGGGTTGCTCTCCTCTTCTTCCTCTTCGTCCTCTTCTTCCACACTAACCTTGGCCTTCAATGCAAGGTTGGGCTTCTTTGCTCTTTGAGAACGTAACACCGCATTGTCGGCGGTCTTGTCCAAGATGCTCATAGCCACAAACACATCCAACACTTCACTTGAGGACAAGGTGTGGAAGTCCGGCCTTTGACGAATGATGAAGGACATTGCCTTGTGATAAGGCATCATGGCCTTGAGGAATTTGTGCTTGATCCAATTTTCATCTGTATCCTTGATCCCATGATCTCAGAGTGAGACCGCGAGTTTGGTTAATCTCCGATAAAGCTCACGAGGTTCTTCATATTCTTTCATTACAAACTCATCGGCTTCATCTTGCACCACTTCAGAGTTGGAGCGTTGAATGCTTGCGCTTCCCCTGTAGAGGGAAACAACATGGTGCCATGCATCCTTGGCCGTGGTGAAGGGCCGGAGATGAGCAAGATCTTCGGGTGGAATTGCATCTTGGATGATGAAGAGAGCATTCTCATTGAATTGATTATCCGCGGCTTCTCTAGGGGTGAAGTTTCTTTGGTCATGCGGATAAAAACCTTCTTCAATGATTCTCCAAAGGTTAGTATTAACATGGTTCA
Source organism: Triticum urartu (assembly GCF_003073215.2). Taxonomy (NCBI): domain Eukaryota; kingdom Viridiplantae; phylum Streptophyta; class Magnoliopsida; order Poales; family Poaceae; genus Triticum; species Triticum urartu. Next base: position 172,045,391 of record NC_053022.1, on the reverse strand, counting down.
AATGACGCTTAAAGCGATAAACCCAAGAATCAAAGTCCTCATTTTTCACAATCTTAGGGGGAGGACCGGCATGATTCAAATGAGTGGAAGGAATCGGTCCACCATAAGCAAGTGGAGGTTCCACATGGGCAAAGATGTCGTTGCAAATTTTACCACTAGAAGAAGGAGCCTTTTCACTAGTAGCTTCCCCCTTGTCGGAGTTAGCATCCGTCACCTTGTTAGTGGGATCACCCACTTTCAACGGTGTAGTAGATAATTTAAGCCCTTCTAATAATTTAGTAAACATGCTTTCAACCTCGGTCATCATGGAGGTTTTCAATGTGTCCAAAGCCAC